>NW_015505618.1:5729-46617 GCF_001515645.1 Sinocyclocheilus grahami | reverse complement strand
AAAGGCTTTTATATTTGCCAAAAATATAACTTTTTTATTTTAAAAACAAACAAGCAAGCTCAGATTTAAAAAGTAACGCAAAAGTAACGTAACGCATTACTTTCCATAAAAAGTAACTAAGTAACGTAATTAGTTACTTTTTTATGGAGTAACGCAATATTGTAATGCATTACTTTTAAAAGTAACTTTCCCCAACACTGGTGACAAATATGCAAAAAATAAAAAAAAAACAGGAAGGGGGCAAAAACCTTTTCACGGCACTGTATATGTGTTTAATAAGTAACACAAATAGGAGAGCTAACTGTCCTTTTTCTTGTGTAAGTACAGGCACTTCATCAGTTCATGGTGTGTCCATCTCTGGAAAAGGCCAGGCTGGCTGGCAAACATTGCTATATTTTACAGGCTCGGGCTGTTCAGGAAGTGGATGCTTTGTGGCCGTTCACAAAGAGAGCACACATTAATCAGTTTGTTTCCACAGCAATAAGAGAAGGTGAAGATTAGCTTTGTAAAAATCGACGCGTTTCAGAAAGGCGGGGCATAGAGGAGAAACAATAATGTACAATATGTGGAAAATAATGTGTTTTTTTTAACCTTAAACCGCATAAACACATTTCATTACACCAAATACACAAAAATAATGTTGTTTTTTTTCAGCGTCATATGACCCCTTTAATTATTCCCTGTATAGAATGAACAAAAATGAGTCTGGGAATTGCAGTCTATGTGGATTAGCAGAAATTGTAGAGCATGTATTAATATATTGCACTGCTTATCAAAATGAAAGGATAATTCTGGTGGAAGAGTTAATGGGTATAGGAAATATTACCAGTGTTGGGGGTAACGCATTACAAGTAACTTGAGTTACGTAATCAGATTACTTTTTTTCAAGTTACTAGTAAAGTAACGCATTACTTTTTAATTTACAAGAGAATATCGGAGTTACTTTTTCAAATAAGTAATGCATGTTACTTTTTTTTCTTCAATTTATTGATTGACAGCTCTCCTGTCCCCATGTTGAGAAATCAGATGTTACTGTAGTTCTAAATAAACATGATTATGCATTAATTCATCTCACTCACAAAAAAACACACACAGATTCAGTATTCCTCAAAATGAATAAAAATAATGCAACTCAGAATATGACGCAAACCTGCAATAATTAAATGTTAAACAACACAAATATCCTTTATGTATTTAATCCCATTCTATTAACCAATGTCTTTGCTTCTGACCTTCGATGATCCAGTTCAGCCGTACTAATAAGCACAAATTACTCTAGACGAACATTTGTGTGTCTTTTTTATTGTCTTTTTTAAGTGTGTTGAAATTTCTTCTGCATTCTACTGTACGGACGTAAATGTACTTTCCACTTTTGGTGTGAAAAGGCTTTTATGTTTGCCAAAAACAGAACTTTTTTATTTTAAAAACAACCAAGCAAGCCCTGTTCAGATTTTAAAAAGTAACGCGAAAGTAACGTAACGCATTACTTTCCATAAAAAGTAACTAAGTAACGTAATTAGTTACTTTTTTATGGAGTAACGCAATATTGTAATGCATTACTTTTAAAAGTAACTTTCCCCAACACTGGTGACAACACATAATCCTTTATTTGGGGGAAATAAAACAAATTTGAATACAGTTATGCGAATTTTTAGTATTTTAGTATGTTTAGTAGTGTTTGGTTGAATGCATATTCAAACTAATGAATCCTTAACTTTGAAAACAGTACGATCAACTTTATGCCTTTTACAAAGAACGACTGGATTCAAAATAGAACAAATCTCATAAATCACACTCGTAATATTGATACAATTGTAATTGTTTTTGATTTACCTCTAAAAACTTTTTAATAAAATAGCAAAACATATATTTACAAGGTAGATGTAAACAAACTCTTAATAGGTCAGTAGGCTATTGCCCTTCTTATTAAATGATATATTATTGCGTTTCGGTCGTGACGAATTTGGGGAGAGGAAAAATATTCCAAAACTTTCTGAAAATACAATATAATAATTGAATAATTTATGCATTAAGCAGATGCTTTTATCCAAAGCGACTTACAGGGCATTCAGGCTATAAATTTTTTTTTTTACCAGTATGTGATATCAATATGAGAATTAACTGCACAATTATGTATTATACAATTTGCATACATAAAAAATGTGAGGAAAAGACACAGACTTTGAACCAATACTGTAGAATGGCCCATATTTATACACCTTATTATTAACATTCTTCATCATGGGATCTTCATCATGCATTAACCCTTGAACAAAAACACAGCCAATGGTTTCATTGCCGCCTGTGGCAGCTGCTGTGACCCGGTTAAACTGCACCTTCAGCAGGGAGGGTCAGCAGTGGTCAGATTAGTTCAGTGCATCTGTGGCCATGGCAACAACATAGGCGTCAACGTTAACTAAATCTGCTTTACATCATTCTCATTGTGTCTATGTAAAACAATAGCGCGTTTACGTGGCTTGCGAATTAAGCCTAATTTAAGATGATCCCCGATACCGAAAAGAATTAGGTGAAGAATTAAGACTTACACTCGCCTCGTCTGATGTTTGAATAAATCAGCATCGTGTCTCAAGATAACCCAAAGCATGCGCGTAAAAACGAAATCCACATAGAAAAGATCTCCACGATCTCCATTCATTTACATGCATACGGACGACGCACGACAGCCTTACCAGGGTCTTCGCCACGTTCCCCCTCTGAGTGATGTTTTTGCTGTGCTTCTCGTTTGCCATACGGATTCTTTGTTTTGCTACCATCTTCCGAGCCAGCGTATAGGTATAAAATAAACGCTACTGTAAATCAAATAGGCCTATATTGCCTTATGTGAGGTGGCGCTTCAGTGCCCTTCCCTGCACCTGCTCCCCTAAAGCGAATTATGCGGGACGCAAGTGCGCCTCCATGTAGCCTAATAACGTCTAGAGGGACGCGCTCCCTGTTTAGCTCTGCTCCATCTCCCAGCTCCATTAAACTACCCTTATTTTTATTTCTTGCTAATATTTTTGTATTTGCAAATTAAGTAAAAACTTGATATATAGCCTATTAAACCCCAAGGTCGATATGACATAAATAACAACAATAGTAATAATTCAATAATATAATAAGTAATATGAAATAAACATGCTATTCCCTGTTGGGAAATCCGGCTGAAACTGGTAGTTGTTTTGGAACATGGAAGTTCCATCTACCTGTTTATTAGCTGATCCAAACCATTAACTAGTCCATAAATGTATACACATTAGTTATCCAAGATGGTCACTAGTTGGCTGAAGCTGGTCATAGCTGTTCAAGGATGGTCATTACTAATTATTAGTTGGTCCAAGACAGTCAGTAAGCTATATCGTATAGCTGTTCCAGATTGGTCATTATAGTTTGTCCAAGATGGTCACTAGTTGGCTGAAGCTGGTCATAGCTGTTCAAGGATGGTCATTACTAATTATTAGTTGGTCCAAGACAGTCAGTAAGCTATATCGTATAGCTGTTCCAGATTGGTCATTATAGTTTGTCCAAGATGGTCACTAGCTGACCCAAAGCTGACTATGGCTTTTCCAGAATGGTCAATAGCTGGTCTAAACTGGTTATAGCTGGCCCAAGATGGCCATAGCTGTTTCAGGATGGTCAGTAGTTGGTCCAAGATGAGCATAGCTGTTCCAGAAAGGCAATTAGCTAGTCCAAGCTGGTCCAAGATGGTTACTAGCTGGACCAGGCTGGTTATAGCAGTTCCAGAATGGTCATTATCTGGTCCAAGATGGTCACTGGCCAAGCTGACCATGGGAATTCCAGAATGGCCATTAGCTAGTCCAAGATGGTCGCTAGCTGTACCAAACTGACCATGGCTTTGAATGGTCACTAGCTGGTCTAAACTGGTTATTAGCTGGTCCAAGATAGTCACTAGCTGGGCCAAGCTGGCCATAGCTCTTCCAGAATGGATATTAGTTGGTCCAAGGTAGTTATAGCTGTTGCAGGATGGCCATAGCTGGTCTAAGATGGTTATTAGCTTGTCCAAGATGATCTTGGCTGTTCCAGGATGGCCATAGTTGGTCTAAGGTTGGCCATAGCTTGTCCAAGATGGTTATTAGCTTGTCCAAGATGATCTTGGCTGTTCCAGGATGGCCATAGCTGGTCTAAGATGGTTATTAGCTTGTCCAAGATGATCTTGGCTGTTCCAGGATGGCCATAGTTGGTCTAAGATGGTTATTAGCTTGTCCAAGATGGTTATTAGCTTGTCCAAGATGATCTTGGCTGTTCCAGGATGGCCATAGCTGGTCTAAGATGGTTATTAGCTTGTCCAAGACGATCTTGGCTGTTCCAGGATGGCCATAGTCAGTGTTGAGAAGGTTACTTGGAAAATGTAATAGATTACAGATTACAAATTACCTTATTTAAAATATAATAAGTAGTGTAACTATTTAAATGACTTGTTACAATGTAACTGATTGCATTTTGATGACTTTTTGATTACTTTCCTAAATTTGTAACGAATGTTTTTAACTGTTAATCATTCTGAAACACTTAAACCAGTCAGGGTTAACCTTACAGTAGTATTCAACACTGATTACTGTCAGACGTTCAAAATTCTTCATCACTTGAATTAAAGATTATAATAACTTAATTTTAAAGCAAAGCCATCACAAAATCAGACTTTAACATCTCTTTTTACGTTGAGATTGTTCTGAAGTTAAATACGGATTTAAAATCATATGATATAGTTTAATAGTTGTGATACTGTTTTTGAAATCAGATCTTTGCATAGCTATGACAGGAAACACTGGCATCTAATAATGCTTTGGAAAAAAGCAAATAAGCATGTTTCCTATTCTGTGTCCTAAACTCAAACATTGGTGTCTCATATTTTAGAGCAGTCAATGCAATTTGGGAAAGAAATCAATCAAATTTATATGTGTGGAAAATATTCAGGTATAACCCCTTTTGTAATCGTTAAAATGTTCTTAAGTAACTGTAATTAAATATATGTTTTCTCGATCTTGGCTGTTCCAGGATGGCCATAGTCAGTGTTGAGAAGGTTACTTGGAAAATGTAATAGATTACAGATTACAAATTATCTTATTTAAAATATAATAAGTAGTGTAACTATTTAAATGACTTGTTACAATGTAACTGATTGCATTTTGATGACTTTTTGATTACTTTCCTAAATTTGTAACGAATGTTTTTAACTGTTAATCATTCTGAAACACTTAAACCAGTCAGGGTTAACCTTACAGTAGTATTCAACACTGATTACTGTCAGACGTTCAAAATTCTTCATCACTTGAATTAAAGATTATAATAACTTAATTTTAAAGCAAAGCCATCACAAAATCAGACTTTAACATCTCTTTTTACGTTGAGATTGTTCTGAAGTTAAATACGGATTTAAAATCATATGATATAGTTTAATAGTTGTGATACTGTTTTTGAAATCAGATCTTTGCATAGCTATGACAGGAAACACTGGCATCTAATAATGCTTTGGAAAAAAGCAAATAAGCATGTTTCCTATTCTGTGTCCTAAACTCAAACATTGGTGTCTCATATTTTAGAGCAGTCAATGCAATTTGGGAAAGAAATCAATCAAATTTATATGTGTGGAAAATATTCAGGTATAACCCCTTTTGTAATCGTTAAAATGTTCTTAAGTAACTGTAATTAAATATATGTTTTCTCAGTAACATATTACAATTACATTTATTTTGTAATTCATTACGTACTTTCCTTACATGTAACTAGTTACGCCCCAACACTGCTCATAGCTGGTCTTTAGCTATAGATGGTCATTAGTTGTTTGACCAGTTAATATGTTGCAAAAACACATCTTGTAACTATCTAATAGTTATCAAGTTCCAAAAACCTAGCTACCATCTTAAGCTGAAGTTTCCAGCAGGGATTTCTTCCAACGCTTCCTATCTGATGCTTTGTCTAGTATATCTATCGGCTAGATCTAGTATTCCCATCATGCAATTTTTAAGTTGCAGGGGACTTTCCATTTATTTGTAATTCTTCAGGGAGTGCAGTGCTTTCCCACTGAGTTTCCCCACAACTGTCAAGGTGAATAATGCCCTATTTTTGCTGTATTTGAGTCGGTGCCAGTGAATCAGATACGAGGTTGCCTCAGCAATCGGCACAGGTCCTACAAGACGATAAAGGGGTTGCTTAGCAACTGCATCAAGGGGGTTGTGCACAGCAGCGCACACCTTCAATGCCTTAGCAGAGAGCTCAGGCTCACATTTCACATTACAGCGCATGTTGTGATGCGGGTCCACGGTGCACTTTCCATTTCTGCTGCATTCAAGAAAAGTCATGAAAAGTGCCACGTTGTGCATATATTCTGCGGTATTGTGGCTGACGTTCTTTTGAGCTCTTCTGACACACATGTATTTGTTTTATCGTTTATATGCTAATTAAAGACCCTTCGAAAATCAACAACATTTTAACACAAGAAATACTACTCTTCATTAGCTGACAGTTTTTCAGCCTCCAGGACGTGGATTATTTTTAAGGATGAAGCCATTATGTTACATATCATAAATGATCTTGTGTACTCAAGGGCATGCATTGACTTTCTACCTTTTAATATGACCACAACACTGGAGAACTGAGATGCATACTAACAGTGAAACCGATCCATAAAACATAAAAACTGCTTGTAAATAGCACACCAATGCAGCAGACATTTGATCACCGACTGCAGGCAGCAGCATTTAAAGAAGTCTTTTAATTTCAAGGATGGGAGATGCGTACTGGATTCTAGAAAGCTAGAAAGATTATGGAAGTAAAACCCTCAACCAAAGATTCACCTTTTACTTCCTCTGTTTGAGCTTCAAATCCTATTTCTTTCTGTTTCGTCCACCCTCTGTCTTTTGCTTTCCCTCACACGCATTTATACATACAAATTGGAGCATTCGCTCTCTGCATTCACCTAATTCGGAACTGGGCATCCTATTTTCCCTCCTCCTCGTGTGTCCTCAGCACAATGTCTCTCTGTGTCAGAACAAAGTACTATAAGACTGTCCTCTTATGTTTCGTTCAAATATGAACCATCATGCGAAACAAAAAGCCCTCATTTATTTATTTTTAAGCACACTCAGTCCGCTGTCCTGTGATGCAGTGCCAGTGCAGCTACATTTTAAATCCCTGAGCCAAAAGAGGGAGAGGAAATGTCTGACCTAGATTCAGATCTGTTTACCCCTTAATTACTTGTCCAATTATGCTCCAACTAAACCTCCATGGGGCAGACAGTGTCTTCACCGAATAATATTTAGGTATGGAAAACAGGAGGAGACCCAAAGTAATTATCATGGATTGCTTGAGTCATGCGTATTACTTAGGGCAGGGATCCTCAAATCTGGCCCACGAGATCCACTTTCCTGCAGAGTTTAGCTCTAACCCTAATCAAACACACCTGCGCATGCTAATCAATGTCTTCAGGATCATCAGAAAATCGCAGGTAGCTGAGTTTGATCAGGGTTGGAGCTAAACTCTGCAGCGCATTGGCCCTCCAGGGCAAGATTTGAGGAACCCTGATTTAGGGTGACCATACGTGCCATTTTCCCAGGACGCATCCTGACCAGGATTTCTATATTGCCTAAAATATCTAGGTTTTGGCTTTGTTTGCGTGTGTAGACCGATCGGTGTATGACATCAAAATACCTCGAGAGCATTTTGAAAGCATAAGGAACCGTCTGTATGGTATTTTGATGTCATACACCGATCGGTCTACACACGCAAACAAAGCCAAAACCTAGATATTTTAGGCAATATAGAAATCCTGGCCAGGACGCGTCCTGGGAAAATGGCACATATGGTCACCCTAATACAGACGGTTATGCTTTCGAAACACTCTCGAGGTACTTTGATGTCAAACACTGATCGATCTGAGCCGCACTGCTTTTAAGTCGAACACACCTAATATGTACGTGTAATTGCATCGCTTTGACCGTAGATCCCACCTTCTCACACGCCATGATTGGTCCATTATGTACAATGCTTGCATGTTATTGGTCAAACTACTTTTCGATCATTACCTTCAGCAAGCATGAAAACAGGAAAACAAAGCCAAAACAAATCCTGGCCAAAATGGCACATATGGTCACCCTAGTATTACTATGTCTGATAATTTATATTAATCAGATGGATGTGGTACTAAAACGACAGGTGGATGCAAACAACATTGAGGTAATGAATAGTACTTTAGTCTGAGTCTGTATGGGCTTGCCACGCCATCTTTCTGTATGCCTTTACATTGCAAACAGTCAACAATCATAGTTCAGGTAAAACTAAAATAAAATAAAATCTAATTTCTTCTGTGGAACATAAAAGAAAATATTTTGAAGAATTTTTCACCTGTCCATATAATAAAAGTCAATGGGGTCTGAAAGTTTTAAGCTACAAAAAAAGACATAAAGGTAGCACGAAATGAACATGGCTCGATGTTCAAAGACTTCTGAAGTGCAAAAGATGCACAATCATTTTTTATTGTCAACAGATCGAAAATTAAAGGCCCTGATAAACAAACAATGATTGGGTTTGATGACATTTTTAACAAAATACAGCCAAAACAAAGGTGTTTTGAAATTCAATTTGGTCGTTTGAAACAGTTTGCCATGCAAACCTTTCACTTGACGGCACGTAATTGAAGAATGAATGGGTGTGAGCTCATTTCAAACAAAATAGTCAAAACAAAGGTGTTTTGGAGTTAAATTTGGTGGTTTGAAACAACTCGTTTGCATCACATAACCAGCTCCATACACTGTAAAAAATGATTGTGATTTTAACAGTAAAAGACTGTAAAAATGCTACAGTAAAAACCTGTTAACTGGTTAACAGTAAGTTTCTATACTTTATTCGGTGAATAAATGTAATTACATTTAATGTAATTCTACAGTAAAATACTGTTAAAAATGCGGTTTTTGGAAGTGAAAAAGAAAAAGTCATTGTATAATTTACAGTGAAAAAACGTAAATTGACACTCCCAGAATTCCCTGCATGACACTTCATAGTTTATGTTTTTTTGTTGAAATAAAATGTTTCTAAGTTTTTTCTTATCAGTTGTGTACATTAGGGTTCAATCTTACATCTAATGTTGTTAAATGAATGTTTATTGCATTATTTCAGTATCATGTGTGTCACCATGATGGGGTTTAGTGTTCGTGTGAATGACACTGTGCACCTTCTATATATATATATATATAAGTATTGCCCTCCTCAGCTCGCAGACAAGCTGTTTGTGATGAGCTTTAGTTCATCATGTGACTTTCTCATCACCACCAGTTTTTGGTGGTTATCAGTGTATTACAATGGTTCAAAACAGATTTTAGTACTTAAATGTGTTGGTTTATTAACATTACATCAGTTAATGAAATACGGTATTTTATTGTAAATTTAGATTAAGTCTGTAAAACCTAAAATGTTGCTACCATATTTTTTTATTGTGAAGTTATGGCAACCACAGCTGCCGGTATTTTACCGTAAAAGTCACAGATTTTTTTTTTACAGTGTATGTATAGCTTTTCTGACATAGTAAACTTGCTCGGTAGCTCACCCGGTACAGTTTTACACTTGCAATGTGGAGCACTTGGGTATGAATTACTATGTTTTCATCCAAAGATTCAAATTAAACTGCGCAAAACTGGAATATTGCATAAAACATTTGCGAATAAAGCACCGTTTCCATCCAACGAGTCAAAGAGAACAAAATGGTCTCTTCCTGGTAAACTGGCACTAAATATCACTAAGAAAACTAGGAGAAGCCACTGAATATAATAATTTTCATATATGATAAATTACTTGCGCCTCAGAGCAAGCAGACGAAGCACAATAAATGTTGTCATTTCTTTCAGAGGTGGATGCCTGCTGCTTGAGAATGCAGTCGTGTAAGACAGTTATACAGACTTACTTTGACGACAGACTTTGCTCGAGCATTTCAGAATGACCAAAACAACATATAGATGCTGTGAACGAGATTGATCCGCTGCTAGTCTCATCGTGCAAAGTCACATGATTTTTCAATGCGCATGGAGAAATTTATTGGGTAAATGTGTTTCCATTGTAGTTTATGTGCATTTTTTCTTATCGGTTAAAAAGTTTGTCCTACTCAAATGTGTGCATACGGTTTTTATGCGCATTTTAAGAATTTATGAGCATTTGGCATTTCCATCCAGCGTTTTTTTTTATGCAATATTCCAAAATTCTCGTAAAAATAAGTGGATGGCTAACGTCATGACACACAACTCTCCATTAAAGAACTCAATGACTCAGAGAAGCTAAAATGCCATGGTTGCTTCATCAAATGCATTTTTACGTCACATTTGCCTTTGTTTAGTGTAGGTTTTTTTTTTCATGCATGATTAACCTTCAAGCGCCACTCATTGAACATTTAACTTCCGCAATATGAACAACAACCAACATAACAAAACATTGCCAGATTCAAAACTGAGTCACTGGCCATTTCACGTCATGCAAGAAGCATGCAATATAATTTTGCCGAAAACAATGCTACAGGGCCGCTTTTGCAATGTAATACTCGTCTAACACTGCTCGCAGCAATGAGGGTGGCATCTACTGTGGGTAGCATTTGTTTACCTTATATACAAAAACCGCATCAAATATGCCATCTCAAATTTCAAATAATAACTAATGTCAAACCAAATTGAAAAACGTAGCCAAAGTCATGGCATTTAAGGTTTGTGTCGCCATATTTGATATAGTCTGTTTGCGTGCATTGCTCTGGTCTCTTCTAAACCACTGAGACATTTAGAAACAAAACAGTCAGTATTTTGATTCAGTCCATGCCTGTCAAATCTGTCTTCTGGAGCAAATGCATTTGAGAAGCACTGAGATGAAGATCAGAGTCATGCACCCTCCCCCTCCAGCAGCCCATGAATTACAGGCACGCATGTCTCAGTCTCAGACAGAGCTGCAGTAGATATGTAGGTCATGATGAAAAGTACTTCCGTTCACCCCCGACGCACCTCCTCAAAAGTCACACCCTAGGTCTTTTTCTGGCCAGCTTTGTGCTGGTGTTTTGTGGAGCTGACACTGTAGATGCATCCCTCAGGAGCAGACTGAACAAGAGGGGCCTATCAGAGACCCTTTACATCTCTGTACGGCTTTTTGTGGAAAGCGGTGCTGTCTCGAGTTTTTGGAGCCATGGCTGCCTCTCTGGGACAGTCAAATTACAGGTGACCTGTTTGGCCAGGTTGAAGAACGAAGAGTAATGTCCTCATTTCGGCTCCCTTAACCCTGTAAAGTCTGACATGTGAAATAATAGTCAGGATTTATTATTATTTCAAATGGAACAGTTTATTGAACCTTTAGACAGAAATATTACAAAAAGAAAGTAAGTTGCGATTCTGAAAGCTTGTAGTGTAAATCAGTTAGATCTTTAACAAACTACTTGCATAAAATGCATATAAATAGCTGTTGTCACTCTATATCTCCCAATAGTAGGATTATTTTTAAATGCTTAGTTTTATAATCAAAACTATGTAGATTTGATTGTGGAGGGCAAAACTCCAAAATATAATGCAATGCAATACAATGATAAATGATCCTCCGAAGTCTGTTGTATCATTCTTTATATTCACATTTTAACATGATTTTTAAAAATGGATTTATGGATAATCAAGTAAGCCTTGCTTTAGTCCAGTAAATGTTCATCTTAAAATATGACTAATAATATAAATGTTAGTATTATGCCTGCATGTAGCAGTTTTTCAGCAAGTTTTGATCATGTTGATCATTTTAGAGGCCTTAAAAACATGTGTATGAAATATGAGCTTTATAGGGTGTCATTTCTTATGTTCTAAGTTAATACTCCAAATGTCTGAGTGAAATAATTCAAAAATTTTAATTACAAGTTATATTATTATATAAAAAAAAAAACTGGCCTCAAACGTTCAAACGGTAAAATACTTTATGTATTTTGAGTCAAATGTGACCCTGGACCACAAAACCAGTCATAAGTGTCAATTTTTCGAAATTGAGATTTATACATTATCTGAACGCTGAATAAATAAGCTTTCCATTGATGTGTGGTTTGTTATGATAGGACAATATTTGGTCGAGATACAACTATTTGAAAATCTGGAATCTGAGGGTGCAAAAAACAACAACATCTAAATATTGAGAAAATCGCCTTTAAAGTTGTCCAAATGAAGTTCTTAGCAATGCATATTACTAATCAAAAATTACGTTTTGATATATTTATGGTAGGAAATTTACAAAATATCTTCATGGAACATGATCTTTACTTAATATCCTAATGATTTTTGGCATAAAAGTAAAATCAATAATTTTGACCCATAAAACGTATTTTTGACTATTGCTACAAATAGCCCCCAGCGACCTAAGACTGGTTTTATGCTCCAGGGTCACAAATGTGTTCTGGAAATACTCCGTATTTTATCTCTTTCCCAGAAAAACAGAAACACATGCATGTGCGTGCATGTTACACTTTGTTCCGGTTTCCTCAAGCCTTGCCTTCATTTGTCCTTAATGCATTTGTTTTGCAGCTGTCACAGACCAGTGGAATTTATCTGTGGTTGACAAGTGAATGCCTCAGTGCCTCCAGAAGTTTAGTCTGGGAGTCCCGCTGCAGGAAACAAACAAGGCCGGAGAGAGAGCTGATACACACTCAACCGGGAAACGGAGGCCACTTGTAAACCTGCTGAACCTACAGGAATATCAGGTTCTGATTATTAGTCTCTTCAAAGAGTCGAATTGTTTTATTTTGACCATCTACATGCTATATGAGAGACTATATACTAATATATTAATAGTGTACTTGTTTTCTCTGCCGCATGTTCTGAGGTAAAGCAGCACACTCAGACTGTCTGCTGTTTGCCATAGTGAATAAACAGCGTCAATACAGCAGAAGTGGGTCACACACTGGTCTCATACAGATTTATTACTGTTAACAAACTCTCTGTTAATTGGTGTACCTCTCTGCATTTGACAGGAAGTTTATTGAGTACCACGCTCTGCTCAAAGGTCATTCATAATTGATTGACTGAACTGAATCTGGAGCATGCGGCTGAGTTCTCACGCTAACACTCACAGTCACACCCTTTCAGGAACCTGACGGGTTACCTTTACAGGGAACACAATACGACACATCTCAGACCAAAACATTAAAATGCCCTTCACAATAGCATCTGATGAAAGGAGTCATTCTTATCGCTAGTGTGTTTTGTAATATAAGATCCAATCAGAAGGTGTTCAGTCAAATCCTAATGTCCATATTATGGGACAACGTAAAATGCAGAGCACGGGCGAAATGGATGAATATTTAACGTTGTAGTGAGCCAAAGCATGCGGTCATTGTGTTAGATAATGATGAGGTATAAGCCAACGTAATTACCACTGCAAAGTCATGATCTTACACAGTATTTTTATGGTAAAAGTTCTTCAGTTATGAGAAGGAAAATATCGTGAATATTTTAATCTTAATGATCTTAAAATATTTATATATTTTAAATATATTTGATATATTTTTAAGATAAAAATATTCTATTATGTGTAAATATTAATAGTATAGGTGTTAAGAAATATTAAGACTTGTTTTCAAAGAAAATGCTGTTGTTTTTCATTTTAATGTGTATGACCTTAACCTTTTTAAATGTTTTAAATATTTTTTTCAAGGTAAAAATATTGTTATTATTATACTGAATATAAAAATGTGATATTATTGTTGTATTTAAATAATTATTAATTTATAATGGGTCATAATTTCCTTTTTTTAACTCTTTTTTTTCTGCTGCATGTTGGTTTCATAACATGATAATAAATAATCTTGCTTGTTTGTAGGTGACCAAATACTTATTTTACCGAGGAATTTACCAATAAATTCTTTAAAAATTCTACAATGTGATTTTCTGGATTTTTTTTTCTCATTTTGTCTCTCATAGTTGAGGTATACCTATGATGAAAATTACAGGCCTCTCTCATCTTTTTAAGTGGGAGAACTTGCACAATTGGTGGCTGACTAAATACTTTTTTGCCCCACTGTAGATAGATAGATAGATAGATAGATAGATAGATAGATAGATAGATAGATAGATAGATTTAACATATTATTGTTTAATATTGTTACATTTTTCTGGAGGCAGTGTCATATAGTTCGAGTCTGTTGTTTCTCTCTGTTCTGCTCTAATGTCTTTGCAGAGCAATGCCTGTGATGTGCAGCTGATTTACACTCGTCCTGAATATTAAACGGCACACAGGCGTGTGCATGTGTTTGTTCTGCTCAATGACCTTCACATGCCTACAAAACACACACATGCGCGCACACACACACACACAAGGCCGTCCTTAGGGGGGTGCAACTGGTGCGGTCGCACCGGGCCCCGCGCTTGAGGTGAACGGGGAATCACCCCACCCCCGGAATGCGATCACGAATGGACGGAGGGGGGCCCCCGCTCCCTGCCTCGCACCGGGCCCCGCCCCGCGTCAGCTAAGGACGGCCCTGCACACACACCATGACAGACAGCCAAACAGAAGCTCACCAACACAACTTAGCCTAACAAGCTCAAATGACATATTCCAGTGCGTGAATATCAATATTTACACACTTGGTTTCCCCTCACACCCTCACCACAATCAAAAGACATTTTATTTGGATAAACATGCCAAAACTGGCTGCCTTTCAGCCGCTCCACAGCCATTCGATTATTTTCAAAGGAGCCCAGCTGGTCTCGACTCGCCAAAGTCAACAACAATCAGCAAGTCAGCTTTCCTTCAGCTCGCTCTGCTGGGTCTTTACAAACCAAACCCAGCCACACCGAAGTTCAGAAGTGTGAGCTGAAATGCCAGCCTGTGTGAATAAGGCGTCTATGCCAACCTGTGCCACCGTTCACAGCAGCGGAAAGTGTGTCACTTCAATACATCTTTCTGAATGAGAGAGCAGCAAAAGCTCAGTGATGCTTTTTGAGACTCGAGGCTGGACTGCAATTAGTTCTGTGACTCTGAGTTTCTCTGCAGCCCTGCCTATGAAAACAAACAGTCTCCATGCCTGGTTGCTCCCAGTGCGCTGCGGTTTCATCCGAAACTCCAGCCGTGCTGTTTTGAAAACATGTGCCATGGTGACCTTATCTTTCTAGAAAGACACGTCAGTCTCGTGATGTCATCGTGGCCATGCAGGTGAAGCCGGTCGCAGTCTGCTTTCAGACTTTATTTGGATTTGTGGGTGTGGTGCTGGAGTACCCTGACTGCAGAGTGAGCTTAAAGTAAACTGCAGTCTGGACTCTGGAGAATAATTGTGTGCTGCCAAAACATAGAGAGGTGGAGTGATGAAAACACTCTCTGTTTGGGGCTGCCTGCACTTTCAATACACATCAATACAAGATAAGACACTTTCCATCAATAGGGTACAAAATAGAGTTTGAAACTATAAAGTTTGTTTTTGTTTTTCTGCAAGTGGTCAATGGAAGGAGGTGCTTAACATTCAGAATTGAACAATAAACCTTATTATTTGAATTGTTTTATTTCTAGATTTGCAGGTTTGTGACTTCGTTAGTCAAAATTTGGGTGAATGATTGAATAAATGAATGAATGGAAATATTAATAATAAGTATCATTAATGTTAAATAATATAAAATATAAAAGAAACTAAATATAAATATATATATATATAAACATATAATTTTGTAGATTGTATTATTTAAATATAAAAAATACAAATCTAAAAAGTTATGTATATATATATATATATATATACAGTGGGGAAAAAAAGTCAGGTGAAGCCGGTCGCAGTCTGCTTTCAGACTTTATTTGGATTTGTGGGTGTGGTGCTGGAGTACCCTGACTGCAGAGTGAGCTTAAAGTAAACTGCAGTCTGGACTCTGGAGAATAATTGTGTGCTGCCAAAACATAGAGAGGTGGAGTGATGAAAACACTCTCTGTTTGGGGCTGCCTGCACTTTCAATACACATCAATACAAGATAAGACACTTTCCATCAATAGGGTACAAAATAGAGTTTGAAACTATAAAGTTTGTTTTTGTTTTTCTGCAAGTGGTCAATGGAAGGAGGTGCTTAACATTCAGAATTGAACAATAAACCTTATTATTTGAATTGTTTTATTTCTAGATTTGCAGGTTTGTGACTTCGTTAGTCAAAATTTGGGTGAATGATTGAATAAATGAATGAATGGAAATATTAATAATAAGTATCATTAATGTTAAATAATATAAAATATAAAAGAAACTAAATATAAATATATATATATATATATATACACATATAATTTTGTAGATTGTATTATTTAAATATAAAAAATACAAATCTAAAAAGTTATGTATATATATATATATACAGTGGGGAAAAAAAGTATTTAGTCAGCCACCAATTGTGCAAGTTCTCCCACTTAAAAAGATGAGAGAGGCCTGTAATTTTCATCATAGGTATACCTCAACTATGAGAGACAAAATGAGAAAAAAAATCCAGAAAATCACATTGTAGGATTTTTAAAGAATTTATTTGCAAATTATGGTCGAAAATAAGTATTTGGTCAATAACAAAATTTCATCTCAATACTTTGTTATATACACTTTGTTGGCAATGACAGAGGTCAAACATTTTCTGTAAGTCTTCACAAGGTTTTCACACACGGTTGCTGGTATTTTGGCCCATTCCTCAAGAGCAGTAATGTTTTGGGGCTGTCGCTGGCGAACCCGGATTTTCAACTCCCTCCAAAGATTTTCTATGGGGTTGAGATCTGGAGACTGGATAGGCCACTCCAGGACCTTGAAATGCTTCTTACGAAGCCACTCCTTCGTTGCCCGGGCGGTGTGTTTGGGATCATTGTCATGCTGAAAGACCCAGCCACGTTTCATCTTCAATGCCCTTGCTGATGGAAGGAGGTTTTCACTCAAAATCTCACGATACATGGCCCCATTCATTCTTTCGTTTACACGGATCAGTCGTCCTGGTCCCTTTGCAGAAAAACAGCCCCAAAGCATGATGTTTCCACCCCCATGCTTCACAGTAGGTATGGTGTTCTTTGGATGCAACTCAGCATTCTTTCTCCTCCAAACACGACAAGTTGAGTTTTTACCAAAAAGTTATATTTTGGTTTCATCTGACCATATGACATTCTCCCAATCCTCTTCTGGATCATCCAAATGCTCTCCAGCAAACTTCAGACGGGCCTGGACATGTACTGGCTTAAGCAGGGGGACACATCTGGCACTGCAGGATTTGAGTCCCTGGCAGCGCAGTGTGTTACTGATGTAGCCTTTGTTACTTTGGTCCCAGCTCTCTGCAGGTCATTCACTAGGTCCCCCCGTGTGGTTCTGGGATTTTTGCTCACAGTTCTTGTGATCATTTTGACCCCACAGGGTGAGATCTTGCGTGGAGCCCCAGATCAAGGGAGATTATCAGTGGTCTTGTATGTCTTCCATTTTCAAATAATTTATATATATATATATATATATATATATATATATATATATATATATATATATATATATATACATAACTAATTTAAATAATCAAATATATAAATAAATTCAACATTTGCAAATAAGAGGCCTGCAAAATAACCCAACTAAACTGTTACTCAGTAAGTAGTTTGGACCAAATGTTGGTGTGTAGTTATTGATCAAATTATATTTGTGATACTTCTTTTTCAATTATATTAAATGTAAATTTCAAAAATATCAAATGGTTCAGCTAGATAAATTAGCAACAAAGTCTGTGTAAGAGCTGATTTCTTCTTCTTCTTCTTGTAGTACAGTGTCCCAACTTTTTTGGAATCGGGTTTGTAGTTAGTTAGGTAGTTGATAAATTTAGGTATTGGGTAGGATTAGGGATGTAAAATTCATGCAGAATATGTGCTTTATAAGTACTAATAAACAGCCTAATAGGCATGCTAATAAACAACTATATTTATTTATATACAGTGGTGTGAAAGTTTTTAACAGCTTTTTTCCCTTAATAAATGAAATTATCATTTAAAAACTGCATTTTGTATTTACTTGCATTATCTTTGCGTAATATTAAAATTGGTTTGATGAGCTGAATCTTTTAAGTGTGACAAATATGCAAAAAATAAAAAAAAACAGGAAGGGGGCAAAAACCTTTTCACAGCACTGTATTTATTAATACTTATTAATTGTAACATGTGGGTCGGGAACAACACAAGATGATCTAAAAACCACTCATTTATTAAACATGAGGGAGTACAAGGAGACAGAAAACACAGTCACACAAACAATACCAGACAAAGGAATAGACAGAACTCAGGGTTAAACATACAAGGGGAGATTATTAATAGAACTAGGAACACATGAGGAACTATGCAGAGCAATGAGGAGTAATCAGAAACCATGGAAACAAACTAGGAACAGAGAGAAATCAAAACCAAAACAGATCACACATGACATTAACACAACAACCCATTGCGCGCTGGATGAGAATTCGATTAGAACTATACAAACATGAATGAAAAGTACTGAAAAACTACAAACATGCACTCTCAGAACATGTGGGTCGGGAACAACACAAGATGATCTAAAAACCACTCATTTATTAAACATGAGGGAGTACAAGGAGACAGAAAACGCAGTCACACAAACAATACCAGACAAAAGAATAGACAGAACTCAGGGTTAAACATACAAGGGGAGATTATTAATAGAACTAGGAACACATGAGGAACTATGCAGAGCAATGAGGAGTAATCAGAAACCATGGAAACAAACTAGGAACAGAGAGAAATCAAAACCAAAACAGATCACACATGACATTAACATGTACTTATTAATATTGAATTAGCTTTTATTTTAATATTTTTTATTTTAGTTTCAGTTTCAGTAATTTTTTTATATGCTTTTATCTTTTTTAAATATATATTTTTAAACAAATTTTTATTTCAGGTTTAGTTTGAGTAATTTTAGTTTATCAGCTTCAATGTTTTTTAGTTAATCGCCAAGGCAACATTTCTCATTTCTGTTTAAGTTTACACTTTTTTCATCTAATATTTATATTTGATCTTACTTCATTCTTATTTCAATTACCAAAAACTATTTTTTAATAATTTTAGTTTTAGTTAACAATAATAACACTGATTACATTCAATTGCTTTGTCCCAATTCACATACTATCCATCCTGAATATTCCCCACAACAACCCATTGCGCGCTGGATGAGAATTCGATTAGAACTATACAAACATGAATGAAAAGTACTGAAAAACTACAAACATGCACTCTCAGAAAAAAGGTACAAAAGCTGTCACTGGGTGAGCCAGTGACAGCATCAGGTGAGCCTTTTGAAAAGGTACCGCCCCAGTGACAACTTTTGTACCTTTTTTTCTGAGAGTGTGCGGATATGTGAGATTGGTGGTTAAGTAGAGACAGGGCTTTGAGTGATTAACATTCAATATCTAAACTAATGAACAAAACGTATATTTAATGTATTTAATGAGACTTGAGTGTTGTAACAAGGGGAGATGTCAGAAAAGAGCTGTGGTGATGCCATTAATATCATACACTCCCATGATATTTTTGAGCTTACAGAATAAGTGGCATGTGACTGTATTTTTGCATTGAATTTTGTAAAAATGATTCTTTAGTATACTGCTTAAGATAATCTTAAGATCAACTAAGTATACTCTCATGCTATTTTGGGACACCATGAATATGAACTAAAATATGCTTTTAACATACTATCTCTGTATTTAAAAAATGTACACTTGTAGTGTACTAGTGCGTGAAAGATGGGATCAAGTGTACTACAAGTGGTAACTAAATCCATAAATACAGAGCTAGTGTGTTAAAAGCACATTTTAGTTCATATTCGTGGTGTACCAAGTACACTTAATTGATCTTAATTTTATCTTAAGAAGTAGGCCCACTAAAGAATCCTTTTTGGTATATTAAATTAGTGCGTGAAAACAGAGCACTTTGAGTGCAGTCGTGGCCAAATGTATTGGCAGTGACATACATTTTGTGTTTTGCCAAATTTGCAGCTTAAGCTGTTGTGGTGTTCATTCACATTGTTTCTAGATTATGTTACTGCTAATACTTGTAGAAACAATGTGAATGAACACCACAACAGCTTAAGTAGCAAACTTAGCAAAAAACTACATTTGTGTCACCGCCGATACTTTTGGCCACGACTGTACATTATGGAAGTGTACCTTTTTTAAACCTGGTATAATTTAAAGATATGAAATCTACAGATGCAAATATAGTGTCACAAACACTTAAATGTCTATTTGGGATGTTTTCATTCCACTAATCTGAAAGAAGACTTATCGTGGAGGCAAAATCTCAAATATTTTCATTACATAGTCAGTCATATAATTTTTAATAATGCAAATGTAGCCTACACCAACCCCAACTTTTGTACCACTGTTTATATCCAATTGTATGCTGTTTACCGAATGAAGGCCTTTCTATGTTCGCTCAACCGAGTTCCTCTTCTAAACCTGATAGTTTCAGTATGACACACGATAGCCACCTTGTCACGCAAGCAGCCATGAAGCCGTGTTATGTCAGGCCAGAGTTATTCAGTCGTATAGCTAACACGGCCACAGCTCAGAGCAAACACGCAGGCTGAGGTCTTTGTGGGATTGTGTTTGTTTTGCCTCCGCCTCTGATGTGTCACCTGACGCTGATGGAAGTCATGATGCTTCAATCCGCACTATTTCATCTTCCGGGCCACATTCCTGTTAACAACGATCCGTTTGTTTTGAAAAGTAGCTCAACTCCAGACTCAAAGTGTGCCACATGCAGGCAGTGTAAAGACAAAAGACAGTGGCACTGAGAGACTGTCACGTAAGCTTATATCATGTGTGCGGATAGAGGAAATCTTCCTGGTACTGCGGATTACACGCTCAACAGGTTTCAAGGTGTCCATGGTAATTATGCACAACAGTGGAGTGATTACTCCGTGTTCTGCATAAATAATTTCCAAGAACCTTTCAGACGCTCACAAGCTCAGGACTATCTGAGCCTGGCCTGGACCCACTGAAAGCTGCGTTTGCATTTCTCTTCATTAATAATAATATTGTTATTGTTCTTGTTATTGTTATTAAATAAAAAAATCACTATTTAGTCCAACTCATCCATTTAACAAAAACAAACAAACAAATAAATACATGTAGTAAAATGATATGAGTAATTGTTAAAATAATTATTAATAAAATATTATTTATTAATAATAATAATAGTAGTAGTAGTAATAATAATGATAGTATAATAATAATAATAATAATGGTATTATTTATGGTTAATACTACTACTAATAATAATAATATAAAAAGTCCATAAACATATACATATATATTTTCATATTTCTCTAAAATAAATGTGGTAAAAAATGATTATCATTGTTAATACTTACATACTACTACTACTACTATTATTATACTACTATACTAAAGTATTTTAGTTTTACTCATGAGTACATTATTATTTCACTAAAAAGTGAATTTCACTTTTAAGCATAAACCTTTAGAACAAATGTAGTCAAGTCATGTATACATGTATGTTACGTATTTAAAAGTAATATAAAGTCCAAAATATGCCCTAAATGTTGTTAATAAATGTTTGTTTAATATGAAAATAAATGTGATGTGGTTCTTTTGTCTTCCTATTGTAACAGTGACATGTTTGGTGCACGTTGAACTGTCTAGTAACGATTTCTGCGCTGAATTAAAGTTTCTTTTATTCAATTGAACTGAACTGAATTATTTGATTATTTTGCGATGTGCATACTTTTTCAGTGTTGAAATACTCTCTTTCTCTTTTCATAACTTCAGGTGGGCCACGATGACTGATGGGTAAATACAATTTCCGTGCCCACTTCCTGTGAGGCGACATTGGTGTACACCTGTGAAGCTGTGCTGCTCTTCAGACTGAGCGTGATACACTCGCCCTATCATTTGGAATCCTTTTTTTAGAATATAATGGTTTTTAAATGCATTTGAGCCTGCTGTCTTAGACTCTCTAGTGCTGAAAGCATTTTCAGAGACTGTTAAAGATCTAAGCAACAAGCACTTCTTGAAAAGAATCAATTGTACAAGCGTATCCCTGCTAAGAGGAAATGAAAAGAAGAAGCTCAGGCAACGAGCGGTTCATCCTCAGCAGAGCCGAGGAGAATCAATCAAACAGATTCCAGCGCAGCCAAACCAAACAGGCCTGTTCAAACAGCAGCCAACACACCATCTCTTCTCTCAAACACACCTCTCTCTTTCCCTCTGCGGGCCCCGCTTTTTTCCCACAGTCCATATGTACACATGCATACACTCCACACGTGAGGAAAATATTTGGCCAAATGGTTGGCAGCTGTAAAGCAGTGAGGCCCTGTGAGGGTGTCTTGAGGAACACAGGGCTCAGATGGTCTCGAGGGAGCCGCTGCAGGTATACGGGTCAGCTGTGCCGGGTTGAGAGATCCGCCCTAGTCTTCCCCAGGGCGAGCAAATCTGCTGAATGCGAGGGAATAAAAACATCCCCCGGCTTATTTGCACTCATCATAGATTCAGAGGCACGACTGAGCCAGCGCACATGAATAACAGACAGCCTATTCGGCCCAGCTGCTGAGAGCACCTGAGTACAACTGGCACTTCCTTCAACCTCGCCAGGAAAAAACCCCATAAACATACTGCCTCCAAAACAGCTGGCTGGCTCTGCCCTGCTCACTTCCTGTCAAGACGCAGCAAGCTGGATCAGACCGGTTTCTCTGACAGATTCCAAGGAAGTCTTTCAAGGATGTTTTCATTAGAGATTATAACAAACCGTTTCTGATTTATTTACCTTGTCCGGGAGAGGCTGTTCACGAGAACTGATTTTTCTCTTCACTTCAGATTGTATTCAATGACATATTACATTATAGTATTTTTTCTTTTTATTTAACGATAAAGAAAAAAAACATTAAAAATGAAATACGTAAACGTGTACTTGAATAAAGCTCGTTTCGAAGAGCAATAATTAAATTATATATTAATAGTGGGTTGAATCCTTGAAAATAAATTCGTTTTATAAAATAATTTTGCATAAAGTTTTTATTATTTTTAAAAAAATGTCTTATTATTTTTTTTTAGAAAAAAAAAGTCATTTTTCTAAAATATTTCAAAACGTTGAAATCAAAAATCCAAAGTCATGTGATGCAGTCAACATGCAGGACTATAATAATAATAATTATTATTATTATTAATATTACATTATGCAACAATTGTTATTATTGTGCAATAATTATTATAAATACATAAAACTAAAATAAATTGATTATTATTATTATTATTATTAAGCAATAATAATAATAATTATTATTACTATTATTATTATGCAATAATTATTATAAATAACGCACTATAACTATCAAAACTATCAGCATTGATATTTCCTTAATTCTGTACCCTCTTCTCAAATGCACACTAACAATACATTTACAAATGATTTCTCAGTGTTGTATTTTTGGACTGTGTTGAAGAATTGAAAGCATTGAACAGCTATTTTCTAAAGCAGCTGATAATTAGAATGCCGATCAGACGAACAGGCAGAAGGATCGAGACGTCCAAAATAACCAAGCCAAAGAGAGAAAGGACATTTCTCACAGTCATTACTGTCTAGATTTAAATAGAGCTGCTTTACACATGAAGTACATCTGAGGTATAAATAACCTCAAATGTACTTCACACGCGAACATCGAACATCTTATTTTAACCAGTCACAATATTACATAGCATGACTGAATCAACCTGAATACATTTGAACACACCAACAAAGGTAATAGGGTCATTTATGCTAATCCTATTCAATATAACAAAAGTGTTTCCCACACTTTTTCACCTCGTATCTTGATAGACATCAGAAATGTGCTCGTATTAACTCATATTGCACTGGATATCATTGTGCATTATGACACTGGCTGAATTTAACGAAGCCTGCAGTCCATTAGCGATGCCATTAAAATGATTGGGGCTCATTAAAGCTGTCTCACAGACACTGAAGGACTTTTTCCCCTCTGGAAGGGGAACTCAATCACATTAAGGCTTTAGGATGTATTTATCACTCGAGTTGACTAAAAAACCTGAAGGATGTGGAACAGTGGGTCAGCTGGCAGCAGGGCACTGCGGCTGATCTCTTGGCACTGAGAAAGAGAAATGTGAGGCTCTTATTAAATGTCTCTACCTCTCCTGTGTTTGAGGTTGGCCAGACGAAACCCGCTGAGTCGTCTCTGCCGCCCAAGACGAGGGGACACTCAGCATTACTCTGGGATCACGGCCAGAAGGAGAAAAAAGAGCCGAAGGAAGCTTTTATTTACCACAAGATGAAGTTAGGCAGCCACAGGAGGAAACTGTAACAAGAAGACACAGGCTGTTTAAATCAAAAGATCAAAGGGCTGTGCTAGTTTTAATTGTAGCATGATAACAGAGACGAGATGCTTTAAACTGTCCAGAGCTCTTGGTAATCGGGGCAGACCGAATGGAGAGATTAGAGAAGAGAGGGCATCATATTTCAAAAACAGAGAGAGGGTGAAGGTCAATGGAGGGTCAATGATCCCTCTTAACATTATGAAAGCAATCGGGCTTCTCAGTGGTGTACAGAGACGCAGATGAGCTGCTTTAGGCCAGAAACATACTTCACGCAACTCTGTCAAAACCACAACAGCAAAACGGCATATGATATAAAGATTGATCTTGATTTCTTAACCCCTAAGAGCTTTTATTTTTTCGTATGTAAAGCATAAATCTCAGTAAATTATGTTAGATGCTTTCATTTCAAATATTTGTCAGTGAAGTAAGAAAAATATCTCACTTAATATCTCATGCAATTTTTCAAAAGTAAATGCACCTTGTTTATATTAATGGAAAGCAATACAAAAATACTGAAAAATTTTTTTTTTTTGTGCAGTGAACACAAACCTGGATGTGACACTGTAATGTATGGAAGTGAACCTGGGTACAGGACCATTTATTAGTTTGGGGTCTATAAGGTTTTTAAATGTTTTTAAAACCGGCGTCCTGCTCACCAAGGCTGCATTTATTTGATCACGAATACACAAATACCCCAAAAAATTTTGATCATTTTGTGAAATATTATTACAATTTAAAAGAACTGTTTCCTATTTGAATATATTTTAAAATGTAATTTATTTATGTGTTGCAAAGCTGAATTTTCAGCATCATTACTCCAGTCCTCAGTATTCCACGATCCTTCAGAAATCATTCTAATATGAGTTTTTTGCTCAAGATGTATGCTGCCAGGAATGTGTCTGTCTCTCTGTAAACTGCAGGTGAGAGAAAGCTGCAGCGTCGGTGTTAACGTGTGCGATCCATACTGCACTTCAGCCAACACTGTTCTGCACTGCAGACCTGCTCCAGGATCACCCTTGGGCTGGGATCCTCCTCTGACTCAGGTAACAGACAGAGGAAGAGTGAGGAAAATGTTGCAACAGGATCCAATAAGTGGCATTTGCAGTGCTAAAAAGGTATCATGTATGCTTTTAAAACTTAAGGGATCATTCACACAGAACGAGTTTTTCCATTCCAATGTGCTACTTTTTCATTGTTTTTCTATGTAAGCACACTTTAGATGTGCATTTATGCGTTCACGTCTCTTTTGTAGCATCTCGCACATCAGCGCTGTGTCAAGTTAAAGGGGTCATATGATGCTATTTCAATTTTTCCTTTCTCTTTGGAGTGTTACAAGCTCTTGGTGCATAAAGAAGATCTGTAAAGTTGCAAAGACTAAAGTCTCAAATCCAAAGAGATATTCTTTATAAAAGTTAAGAGTCAGCCACGTCTACCTAAAACAGCTCGTTCTAACACGCCCCCACATGCCTACGTCACTGTGAATGAAGATTTGCATAACGCCGCCCAAATGTTCAAGCAAAGAAAGAAGGCGTAACTTTTATTCTCACTGTAGTTTTGTTGCTGCCGCCATGTCGTGAAGGCACTGTGTGTTTCGTTGTGAAAGCGAAACTACTTTGTTTGGTCTTCCAAAAGAGGACGATATCTGCTTCGTCATGCCTGGAGCTGATCCGCGCTGGTTGCTGAGGAAATACATCAACTTCGTGCTGTGGATCGCCGGATCGGCTTTCACCGTGGATGAAGCGGAGTCCAGCCCGGGGTCGTCACATGTGGTTGCCGCAAGCCCTCCGGACGCTCCTTTGTCAAATCCGCTGGACGCCCGCTCACTGTAGCTTTAAACCGCTGTCACACTAGACTCTGAGCATTCAACATTTCTTTGTACGCTGCAACGGTTGTGGTATGACGTCACGCTCTGTAGCTTCTTTTTAAAAACTTAAATTCAACACATAAATAATAATTTACGTTTCCAGTCTGACGCATTCGCATGTGTATGAATGGAAGTCATTGGATGAAAAGTGCAGTGTGACTGCACCTTTAAGGTCACTGCATGCTGAGTCTTTTAAAAATTATTAAAATTCGTATTCGTCATCCTTTCTTGCATGCAATGGATATAAACATTTTTTTATGACGGACAAAAGTTTCAGATGCAGTGTGTAAACGGGATTGACAACGTGAAGTCGGACCTTTTAGATATAAAGACGCGTTCTGTGTGAATGGCTCCTTTAGACTTTTTTGAACCTGTGCTGCAGTGGGTAACAGCAGTGGTGCTCATGTAGGTGAAACGGGTTCAAATGTGGCTTGCAACATCACATTACACCTCACCAGATTTCATTCCAGTCTATGCCCGTCTCATAAAGAGGCAAAAAAATGAAGAAACATCAAGCAACATTTACAAGAATGATATCTTAAATAATGTGTAAATATCTCAAACACCAGAGCAACTGCACAGCAACACTGGCAACCACCTAGAAGACCCCTATGGCTGCATATTAAGTCAAGTCAAGTCAGTAATGATATCTTAAATAATGTGTAAATATCTCAAACACCAGAGCAACTGCACAGCAACACTGGCAACCACCTAGAAGACCCCTATGGCTGCATATTAAGTCAAGTCAAGTCCATTTTATTGTCAATTCTTCCACATGTACAGCAATTGAAATTGCGTTACTCTCAGACCCTTGGTGCATACAGATAACATAAATACAGATAGGTACAGATTAAATACAAAATACAAAATACAACTATACAAATATACAAATAAGGTAAAATGTAAAATATATATATATATATAAAGCACAAGGCATATGGCAGATAGAACAAGGCATATTGCAGATAGATTCTGTCGGGAGAGAGATAAGCCGCAGCGTGTTAACGCGCCACCATCTTGGATTAATGTGCTAATGGACACCATAGCAGCTGAATAGTGACACCCAGGTAACCACTCAAAAAAAGTTTGCATGAGAAAGCACCATTTTCTTCAGAATTCAATGTGAAGGCAGTTCTCCTTTTAGCTCTCTAACTTATGTCTGAGTCATATAGAGTAAAAACATTACAGATTGCATCAGTAAAATGTATTATCATGCCCTAAGATGTAGGAGGGAGACAGTAAACCACATAAAACATAACAGAAGGGCTGTCTGAACTGTACTGGATGGAACCGGATTTTGTCCACTGCTGAATTTTTATTAATTGTTTTGCTAGCTATTCCTTTCAGTGTATGATGTTTCCCAAGGTAATGTTTGCAGACATGGTTCAGCAAAAAAAATTAAAAATAAAAATCAGAAAAGGACAGTCACAGACCATCCACGCCCAAAACTACATGTATTTCAATCAAGCCATTGTTTTCATATCCACAGAGTAATCGTGACAAAGCAAACATCAAAGATGAGAAGCGAGCGGATGGAGAGGGTGGGGGTGCATGGCTCATGATGCATGAAAGAACTTGCGCCTCAAGCACCAGATAATATTTAGATATTAGCATTTCTTTACTAAGACAATATTTCAGTAGCTTCGAATCTGTGTGGCTTAAGAGACATTGTAGGCATCTGTACTGTTTATGGTTCTTTTAAAGCTAAACATGTTCTTTTTTCTTATCTGTGTACATAGACAGGATATGTATTTATGTAGTGGATCCTGTTTCAGCAGACAGCTGATATAAACACTAATGTTTATACATGGAATGTAAAGGGATGATGGGGGTGGAAAAGGTCAGCGGCACAGTTACATAAGCAGACACAGCTCCAAATTCAACATTGGTCCAGTATACTCTGGGGTGCATACATAAATCTAATTATATATATATATATATAGCATTTTCAATAGTGGTCTCGAATCTTTTGAACTCTGCTGTATCTAAGACTAATTTGTCTATTAATTTAAAGAAGACTTAGAAGAGTACTTAGAAGGGCCAGGAAGCTTGTTTCCAGTAAATCACTATTGTAAATAACTGCTGCATGACAGGGCTACGTGCAGACATGGATGCTGGTTCCTGAGGACTTTTTTCCATAACAAAAGGTTAGCATATCTGTATTTTGGAAGCTCTTTAAGCCTTGTTCCCTCATCGAGGCAAATCAAACAGGCCACGTACACAGTGCCATCAATAGTTCAAGATGCTGCGGACTCTTACTGAATCTCAAGAAATCTCCATATTTAATGCTTTTGAATAATTCTACAAAGTAATTTATGGCTTGTCCATTATATTTCTGCTTGATTTAACTGTTGATGTAATAAAGGCCCATTCACACCAAAAAACAATAACTATAAAGGAAACTATGATGCTGAGTATATTATCATTCACATCAATGGACGATTTTAATAAACATTTTGTTTATTATAAGAGCATGCTGCAGTTCTGTCATCTAGCTTTGTATGCTAAAGCTCTTTAAAGGTGGATTCTGATTGGCTGTCAAATGTTTTTAGCTTTCATTAGCAAGAAAAAAATCATACTGAAAGCGATTTCAACATTATATATATATATATATATTATTATTTTATTTATTTTTTTTCAGCAGCCTTGGTTCTGGAAGTATTTTTTCCATATAGAGATCTTAAAAACATTAAAGGAGTTATAAGCCATGAACCAAACCAACCAGCTATGAGGTTAATCACAAAGTTCAAAACTTTGATTTGGAGCAAAAAAAAAAAAGTACTTGAAAATTGGTCAGAAAATTTTACAAGATTGTGTACTTTATTGCTTTAATAAGGAAAAGAACTACAATTCCATGAATGACATTTAAATTTAATATGATTAGTTTACTGGAATATACAGTATTCTGAAATATATATATATATATAAAACCACAAAACTAAATATTTTAAAATAAGTTTAAATAATACAGGCTGACTGACAGCTTTAACAAAAGCATATGCCATAAATCAATAACCTCATAGCTCACAGTATGTCTGTCTTATAAGTTTATAAGAAAAATAATGGTTTTTACTTCCAGCACCTAACTGTTGCTCTCTTTAGCTGTGGTGTGAACTTCCCTATTCTCATAGAATTAGAATGATTATTAAGACTTTATAGTTATAGTTATTGTTATAGTTATCATCCTTGATCTGAGCACACTGTAAGCACACCCATTAGCTGCTCAAACGCCTCCTTACATCTACACCTTTATGGTCAGATCACGTGATTTCCAGTAAGACAGAATGTGTGATGCGTTTGCTCATTGTGAATGTAGATTAAGTTGTAATGCAGGTTAATAAAACAAACTGCAGCGCAGGAGTTAATGCATTCAAAGCCCAGGCCAAGACTTGTGCACCTGGTTCCCAGATGAGTTCTTTAATACCACTGCACTTGCCAACCATCAACCACATGTCTATATCCCGTAACCCTAATGTAATTAACTTGCACGTATTTGTTTACAAGTCTTCACACGCAGTTTCTTTGGAAGTGTTTCCTTGAGCACAAAGGATATTTGTGTCGATTACTTCAGTAAGTTACAGGAGAATTGAGGCGTGATCAGAAGTCATAAATCATGAAAAAGTGCCGGTCATGCTGTACTACAGAAACATGAATGGTGGATCCGCAGTGGTCTAAAGTGCAATAAACCACAATATCAGTGCTAGAAGTGTTCCTGTGAATGCATGTGTAATGCATTAATTGTATATATATATTTTGTTTTGCATGGCACACATAAAAGCAGTTTATTAATCTGAGGTTTGACCTCACAGGAAAGGCTTTGTAAGGCATCTATATTTAAATACGGGACCCAGTTATTAAAAGATGCTGCAAATTCATAGTTCACATAAATACTTGACCTGCTCTGTTCACATTATGAAGAGTGCTATAGTATCTCAACTGTTGTGTTGCAAACCAAAAATGAGTAAAAGATTTTTTTGATATGGTCATGAACAGCAGGGACTAATAAAGACAAATGCAAATAATAAAAGTAACCATAATTTGCATAGCTGAAGTAACATAAATAATAGAGTTATCAACCTTTAAAAGGAGAAACTAAATCCATATCCATTGTTACTCATGTCGATGGATGTGCATGCACACAATCAAACTATGCAATATTGACATAAATTCATCTGTCACTTAGTAAAACAGCTAACATTTATACAACATTTGTCCCAGTGTTTGTTTCTTGGCCGAGAAATCATGCTGTTGCTTATGAACTTAAAATGACACTATGTAACTTATGGACCTGTAGCAGTTAAAAATAAAAGTGCAGAAATACATTGCTTTGGTTGTGCTTCAGCTCTGCTCCTTTGCACTAATAAATGTGGTTCTGGTGTACACATGGAGAGGACATCATATCAGAAAGGATGGACCAATAAATACCGGTTTCTTTGTTTTTAACACCAGTGATTCACGGAGGTTTGCTGCTTTGAATGATCTATGGTAATTTTTTCTCGTTAGTTGTGACAACAAACTTTCAGCTTCATGCTACCCACAGCCGGAGCTACTTTCTCTGTGTACAGATATGATGAAATGCACGGGCGAATGGTAATTAATTTGGAAACCCGCCCCGACAGCTCTGAAATATAAATGTTTATTAAAGTATATTTGGGTCAAGTAAGGTCATGGGTTAAAAGATGGATTTTTGCACTCTTACATTAATAAAATTTTGTTATTTTTATCAATAAAGGTACATCATGTAAACTTCCCTATTTAGCCTTTCTTATAAACATCTTCCATATTGGTGGGCCTACACAGTTCATGTTTACTTTATGATTTTTGGTACAGTTTCACATTACAAGCAATTTGAACTTAGGATACTAAAACAAAACCGGTAGAACTACTGGCCTATAGGCAGTGTTGGGAAAGTTACGTGTAACTAAATTACGTAATTTAATTACAAAATAAATGTAATTGTAATCAGTTTAAGTTACTGAGAAAAAAATGAAGAGTTCAGATGCAAAAGCCTTCTAAAATGAGCATTTTTATAAGGCGCCTGTGTGTAGGTTCAGTAATTTCACTGCAATAGCAATAAATACATTCTTTTCATTGCCATTACAGTGAAATAACTGAACATAAACATAGGAGCCTGAGAAAAAATGCTAATTTTAGAAGTAAATTTCAGATGGCACTTACAGTTATGAAAATGTTAATGATTACAAAGGGGGTGCAATCGCAGTGAGTGCTCTAAAATATGAGACACCAATGTTTCAGGAGTTTAGGACACATAATAGGACACATGATTATTTGATACCTGCTTTATTTCCTATTTGGGTTTATGCATATGCTTTATTTTATAGGATTAACTGTTTTTCCAAGCCATTGTTAGATTCCTGTCGTAACTATAACGATTTGATTTCAAAAACAGTATCATAGCTCCTACACTATTTCTTGTTATGGTTTTAAATCTGTATTTGACCTCAGAATGATCTCAAAGTAAGTCTGATGTTGTGGTGGCTGTGCTTTAAAATTCAGTTATTATAATCTTAATTGAGGTGATGAAGGATTTCGAAAGTGACAGTAATCCGTGTCCAGTGCTACTGTAAGGTTAACCCTGCCTGCTTTAAATGTATGAATGTGATTAACAGCTGAAAACATTAGAAATTTAGAAAAGTTATACAAAATTAACCAAATGTAATCAGTTACATTAAGTAGGGCCTTATTGAAATAGTTACACTACTTATTACATTTTAGATAGGGTAACTTCCAAACTAACCTTCCCAACACTGCCAAGTAGTATATATATAATATAGTATGCTAGTAGTTGAGGACTATGTCTGATGCTTTAGTACAGGGGTGCCCAAACTCGGTCCTGGAGGGCCGGTGTCCTGCAGAGTTTAGCTTCAACTTGCCTCAACACACCTGCCTTTAATTTTCTAGTATGCCTAGAAAGAGCTTGATTAGCTGCTTCAGGTGTGTTTAATTGGGGTTGGAGCTAAAAATGAAGAGTTCAGATGCAAAAGCCTTCTAAAATGAGCATTTTTATAAGGCGCCTGTGTGTAGGTTCAGTAATTTCACTGCAATAGCAATAAATACATTCTTTTCATTGCCATTACAGTGAAATAACTGAACATAAACATAGGAGCCTGAGAAAAAATGCTAATTTTAGAAGTAAATTTCAGATGGCACTTACAGTTATGAAAATGTTAATGATTACAAAGGGGGTGCAATCGCAGTGAGTGCTCTAAAATATGAGACACCAATGTTTCAGGAGTTTAGGACACATAATAGGACACATGATTATTTGATACCTGCTTTATTTCCTATTTGGGTTTATGCATATGCTTTATTTTATAGGATTAACTGTTTTTCCAAGCCATTGTTAGATTCCTGTCGTAACTATAACGATTTGATTTCAAAAACAGTATCATAGCTCCTACACTATTTCTTGTTATGGTTTTAAATCTGTATTTGACCTCAGAATGATCTCAAAGTAAGTCTGATGTTGTGGTGGCTGTGCTTTAAAATTCAGTTATTATAATCTTAATTGAGGTGATGAAGGATTTCGAAAGTGACAGTAATCCGTGTCCAGTGCTACTGTAAGGTTAACCCTGCCTGCTTTAAATGTATGAATGTGATTAACAGCTGAAAACATTAGAAATTTAGAAAAGTTATACAAAATTAACCAAATGTAATCAGTTACATTAAGTAGGGCCTTATTGAAATAGTTACACTACTTATTACATTTTAGATAGGGTAACTTCCAAAGTAACCTTCCCAACACTGCCTAGTAGTATATATATAATATAGTATGCTAGTAGTTGAGGACTATGTCTGATGCTTTAGTACAGGGGTGCCCAAACTCTGTCCTGGAGGGCCGGTGTCCTGCAGAGTTTAGCTCCAGCTTGCCTCAACACACCTGCTTGGAAGTTTCTAGTATGCCTAGTAAGAGCTTGATTAGCTGCTTCAGGTGTGTTTAATTGGGGTTGGAGCTAAACGCTTCAGGACACCGGCCCTCCAGGACTGAGTTTGGACACCCCTGCTTTAGTAGGTCAGCAGATTGAGGTTTTGACTGTGGTATGGTTCACCCGTCATTTTGTCAACACTGAAAACACTCACACTCACTTGCCTCGAAAGAACACGCTGCTGCTTGAGTTGACAGTATTCAGCGGTGCCCAAACTCGGTCCTGGAGGGCCGGTGTCCTGCAGAGTTTAGCTCCAGCTTGCCTCAACACACCTGCTTGGAAGTTTCTAGTATGCCTAGTAAGAGCTTGATTAGCTGCTTCAAGTGTGTTTGATTATGGTTGGAGCTAAATGCTGCAGGACACCGGCCCTCCAGGACCGACTGTGGGCACCCCTGGTAGATCTTTCTTCAAAACATCACGTAACTCTTGGACGTCTGTATTACCTTCCTTTAATGACTTGATAGGCTAATGTTGTGGTCATTTCAACAGCACGCGATAAGGAATAGCTGAGATGTTTTTGTGACATTGCAAAAGTGCTGCTGCTGAAGACAAAAGACTGCCTGTGATGCTGCTGAAGGGCGCTTGAACACCAGCCATCAGCATCTCTCACTAAATAAACAAGCTCGCACCCTCTAGTGTCGCCCTCTTTAAACAGGCAAAGACAGATGTGAAAAATTTAGAGATATCAAATACATATTTACTCATATTAAATAGCGTTAAACAAGCAAATGAACACATTTTTATTATATGTATTAGGCTACAATACAAAAATATATGATCCCACTAAGAAGCTTGACATCTTAGGCTTGACATGACATCAAATAAGCATCTGTTTTCTCTGTGATATGATTTATGATTTGGTTAGTGCAGTTATAGCAAACATGCACTATACAGTTAGTACTGATTATAATATATGTACACGGTCAAGCTTATCACGATTAGCTAACGATTAGCTCCCCCTAGTGTACATTCACAGACTATTTGAGCCCCTTTAAAAAGAGTTCATTAAAAATAGATTGTGTAATTAAAAACATCTAACTAAAAAAACAAACAAACACACAAATCACCCTCATACCGACGGATATCAACAGGCAGTTCCTGAATTATGCCCCCCCATCTTTTTATTGTCTGGACCACACACATCACCGATTTTGTCACAAACATTAAATTATGTATTATAATTCACAGTTTTAACATTTTAGCCATTCACATTTAGCAATTCAAATAAAACGTGGGAATTTTCCTGCGATGTAGGACTATCCTTTTGTTTCAAAATGAACAATTTGGATATAAATACTATTTAAATATAAATGTATATTACATAGTCTAGACAACTGTCACAATTCATTCACCTGAAGAGTGACAAAATCTAGAAAACGCTGCTGATCAAGACACCGACCAGCAGTAAGCATTTAGGTCAATTTAAAAGTTAGCAAATAAGGAAGTTCTACCCCCTACTATTAATTACAAGTGTATTTTTTTCTCTATATATGTGTGAAGCTAATTCTTCAGTCCTGTGGAGTGACATTTGTGAACTAACCAAATGAAAATGTTTATTTCAGTGTCCAATGTGAGATCATTCCATACTAATTAATTTACCATATTAATATATTTATGTACTGTCAATTAGATTCTTCCCCATAAATGAATACACTGCACATTCGGTCAGAGCTTGGTGAATGCAGGATTATTTAATCCACACAAAGCCAATTTGTGTCCCAAAGTTGAGTCCATCTCTCACATGGGAGAAGAATAGTTCAGGATGGCAGGAGGTGCAGAGTGTAGACTCCGATTGGTGTGGGATCCTGATGTCCTCGATGTGTTCGGGTTTAATCCCACCTCTCGACAGCAGGATTCTAAAAGTCAAAGCACGATTGGTTGGTTAATCAGAAATATATAAAAATAAGAAATTCAAAGTACATTTAAAATAACATCCTCAAAAGCGCTTCACATAGTAAAAACCTTAACAATACAAATACATAAAACATACATAACCTATTCATTAAATGTATTACCCTTCACATCAATCATCTTAATTTCAGTGGTGTTCATTACTGAGAGTCCCTTCAGGGAGTGACGTGACCTCCGTGAGTGACACAGAGCACAGGGAGATCAATGACACAGGTCTCCGGTGAATAGTTGAAGGCAAACCAGGCTTCCGCTGGTTGACCTTTGATGTTTACCTGGTTGCGAGTCTGATGTCGACATAAGGTCTAGATGAGTCCATGTGTCTAACACAGTCTGGGTGTATGGCGTGAAACTCTCGGGCCGAATCTTGCTCCAGAGTAAAGCAGCATGGCCCAACAGAAGGCCCGATCCCACACACAATGTCTGCAGGCCTGCTGCCAAACTCTGACACCATGGCATTCACCGTTGCCATTGCAATTCCCATGAGGGTCCCCTTCCAGCCTGTGACACACACAAGAAACACCAAATAAACAACTATTACATTTATGCTATACCTGGAAGATAATTTCTGGAACATTATTATAAGATGATGTTATATAGAAAGAACACAGAAAATGATCATACTGTATGTATATAGCTCTCAAATGGCATAAACAAGGATTATGTAAGCACAGCACAGCAATGACAGCACCACTGAGAATAACTCAATTACATTTACCCTTCTGGGAATACTCCAATTTCAGCTGCATTTCAGATAAAACAAATTGCTTTCTATGCCTGTGCATCATCAGTGTGTATTTTCTCTTTAGCTGCGTTTCGATTGACAGCGTCCCTACGCAGTGTTTACTAGCCTACTCCCTGAGCACAGGATATCTGCTGAAATTCACTTCACTTGGCAAAATGCATCCAGTTGGAACACCCTAGTCATCACACACGGACAAAACTTGACATAATATCTAAATATAACAACATAATATAGTAATAAATAGATATAGATTATAGATTATAGATATTATGTCAAGTTTTGCAAGTTTTGTCTGTGTATGACGACTAGAGTGTTCCATCAATAGGGTGTTATTAGAGCTGGGTAGATTACTTACAAATTGTAGTCCGTTAGTATCATAATCCATTACATTACACATTTTAGGTAACATTTTAGGTAACAGGACTACTTTTTGATTACTTTAACGTAACATTGATTTAAATAGGATGATATGGTTCCATGTTGATATTAAAATGCAAAGAAAATATATTCCATTCGTTGTTATAAACAACATAAAGTGAATTAAGCATTACATCGTGTCAAGTTTTCCCAAACTGGGGCTCGTGAGTTTAATGAAAAGCTAATAATTAAGTCATAAAAATGTCAAACTAAAATAAATCATTTTAAAATAACATCAATCAAAATAAAAACTTATATTTTGTTTACCTGCATGTCATGTAGGCCTTTTAGAACGGCAAATTTAAAAGATGAAAATAAAATAAAATAGGGAGAATCAATAAATTATGAATAGTCTCTTGCTATTGTGTGAATACATGTAATCAAGTAATCAATAAAAACGTAACTGTAGTCTGATTATGAGTATTTTAAAATGTAATTTAATCTAATTACAAGTACTTAATTTTTGGAATCTGATTATGTAATCCAAATTACATGTAATCAGTTACTACCCAGCTCTGTCTATATATTAATATCAATGTATCATTATATAAATATTAAGTTATTATTAATTCAATCAATATAAACTGTCATATTTGAAAGCACTAAACGGAGTAATAAATGCTGATGCAAGTGTTTAAAATATTCAGAACACTCTATAACATCATCACACAGACAAAACTTGCCATAATATAATATGTGGTATACAATGTATATTAATTAAATTAATAATAACTTTGATTATAAATAAATTGTAATACATTCTATTTTATTTAGCTATGATCATGATATTTGTCGCATCTCTCACACTTTATATCCGTGAACAGCTGCATACTAAATACACCTAGGACTAATTAGGCTTAATAAAACACTGGCGCCTCAACTGATCTTATCACTGTGTTTAGTTAACTTCTTTAGTACTGGAGTGATGCGCAATGATAAGCAGGTTCATTTCCTTCTCTACTTCCTATTAAGTGATGTATTGATGTTCCTTTTTCCCCTATGCCATTTGCAGTGCTCTTCAAACTGAACATGTCAGCTCCCTTCGGACTGGAATCTCATCTAAGTCCACTTCGCTGAGAATTCACGGTCAAATGAAATGCACCTTTTGATTTCCCTTTCCTGTTTCAGGTTATATGAATACATACTTCTAATAGATCTAACTTGAAGCTTTAAGTGAATCAGTATAAGGTTGCAGATCTAACCCTAATCTATCAATGACGTTATTATTTGGGTGAGCGAAACTTGTCCATTAAATGTTTAAACCTGTCAAATTGTGTTTAAATAAAATAGTCTATTTGTAAGAGCATTAAGATTTATGGCATTGTGATGTGACTCACCTGCATGTGCCACTCCAATAACCTTTGCTACGGGGTCAGTGAAGAGCAGCGGCATGCAATCGGCCCCTGGTGCTGCTATGACAACTCCCACCTGATTGGTCACCATTCCGTCGTAACTGTCGGGGGCGGGTTTGCCCATCACCCACACATCACTGGCGTGATTGCACTGACGTCAATCACAAAGACACATGCAATCAATATGTAGACAGATCAGTCAATGCCTGATGTATGCTTATAGATTGACTTCCTCATATTTTCTTTGTGATAAAGTACCTTTATGAGGTTGAACTGTTGAGGATGAAATCCAGCCTGCAGGCCGAGCCGCCGGAGGTTCTCGGCCACCACAGCTCTGGAGTCTTTACGCCGCGGGTTACAGAACAGGTTGAGTGAGCTCAGAGTGCTGATGTAGGATATACCTCCGGTACGAGTGGAGAAGCCATGACCGAAGCAGTCTATGAATGAGAAAGAAACAGAGACACCGGAAGGCATTAAAATGACGAAATAACATTATATATTTATTATATTTGAGCTTCTTCTTTGTCTAGATTCCAGCTCTGCTCACTCGGGACATTCACACTGCCTACATCAGGTGCCTCCTGGGTCCCTTTAAACAGAATTGAAGGACTTCCCATCTATGTTACATACTCACTGGCTGTATTTCCTTTACTATCTGTTCCAAATTATCCATTAACCCTATGAAGCCTACTGGCTCATATTTCTAAGGCATCGAAATGATCGAAATGATCAAAACTTTGCTGAAAAACCTGTTGTTCACAATCTTCTACATGCCTATTGTCACCTGATTGATAGTTCATACTTTGTAGGAAGTACAAAAATGTGCATTCTTAATGGCCACATCTGTAAAAGGCCTTCTATTTCTAAAAAAAAAATTCCACTTCCCATCTATGTTACATACTCACTGGCTGTATTTCCTTTACTATCTGTTCCAAATTATCCATTAACCCTATGAAGCCTACTGGCTCATATTTCTAAGGCATCGAAATGATCGAAATGATCAAAACTTTGCTGAAAAACCTGTTGTTCACAATCTTCTACATGCCTATTGTCACCTGATTGATAGTTCATACTTTGTAGGAAGTACAAAAATGTGTATTCTTAATGGCCACATCTGTAAAAGGCCTTCTATTTCTAAAAAAAAAATTCAATTTTCAGGTTGTGGTACAGTGTCTTTTTGCTGTGAAAACTTTAATGATTTTAGTAGAGGTAAGAATAACATTTATATTGTTATAAATATTGCAAGACGAACATATATACCAGACTGAAGCAACTCAGGTTTAGTTGATTATCCATACATCATTTTATAGAAATAATCATGTTAAAAATGCGAGTATCAAATGTGATGCAACAGGGGGTTTTTTTTTTGAGGAAAGCTTATTTGTTCATCTGTTAATCATCATTGTATTGCATTGCATTATATGTTTTGATCTAAAAAAAAACGAACAAAAAAAACTACAGAGCTTTGACCATAAAACTAAACATTTAAATAGCATTTTGGGCGGTGACAACTGATATATATGTGCATTTTATTAAGTAGTCTATAATACCGTGATTAAAATCTTAAGTATTCAGAATTTACTTTTTGGCATATAAATAACAACATCTGCACCAAATTGCATATTTTTGTTCGGTTTGGGCCACTGATTAAAATGAATGTGTCTTTCCTCCTTAAATGTAAGCTCCATATTCTCAAAATGTTCCATATTCTCTCAGCTTTTCTAAATGTTTAATAAAATGAACAATAGTGATAATAATAATAATAATAATTATGATTATTTCCCAGCTTTAAATTTATTATAGGTCTATTTATTATTCCAAATGAAATTATGCCAGCACTCAGATTCAAGATTCCTGTATCACTAGTTCTAAAAAAAAAAAAAGATATTATTAACTATACATATTTAAGCATAAAAGTAAAATCGGCCGCTAGCTGTTTTGCCGACTGCCAGATTTCTTAATGAACTTCCCCATTAAAGAGTTGTTCTGAGACTGGACTGACTGCTTTGTTGTCAAGAGGTTAATTCCTGCTATAGCCTACACTCTTAAAAATAAAGATGCTTCAAACGGTTCCTCAAGCGATGCCATAGAAGAACCATTTTTGGTTCCACGAAGAACCATTCAGTCAAAGGTTCTTTAAAGAACCATCTCTTTCTTACCTTTTTATAATCTGAAGAACCTTCTTTCACCACGAAGAACCTTTTGTGAAACAGAAAGGTTCTTCAGATGTTAAAGGTTCTTTATGGAACCATTTAGACAAAAAGGTTCTTCTATGGCATCGTGAAGCACCTTTATTTTTAAGAGTATACTACACTATTTCCATGTCCTCATCAGTGCTGGGTAGTAATCTGGGTTATGTAATCAGATTTCAAAAATTAAGTAGGCTACTTGTAATTAGAATAAATTACATTTTAAAATATACTTGTAATCAGACTACAGTTACTTTTTTATTGATTACATAATCTTCACACAATAGCAAGGAATTAGTCATGATTTATTGATTCTCTCTACTTCTTTTCCATCTTTTCCATTTTCCTTTCTAAAATAGCCTACTGCAGGGGTGCCCAATCCTGGTCCTGGAGATCTACCTTCCTGCAGAGTTCAGTTCCAACCCTGATCAAACACCCCTGTCTGTAATTATCAAGCGCTCCTTCAGATCCTAATTAGTTGGTTCCGTTATGTTTGATCAGGGCTGAAGCTGAACTTTTCAGGTATAGCAGGTAGTATGCCTACTGCATATATACATTCAGAAACTATTGCAGTTTTGTGGACATTCGCACAAAAACCAGTCACTAGTCAGGGTACACGCTTAAAAACAAAGGTGCTTCAAAAGGTTCTTCAAGCGATGCCATAGAAGAGCCATTTTTGGTTCCACGAAGAACCATTCAGTCAAAGGTTCTTTAAAGAACCATCTCTTTCTTACCTTTTTGTAATCTGAAGAACCTTCTTTCGCCACAAAGAACCTTTTGTGAAACAGAAAGGTTCTTCAGATGTTAAAGGTTCTTTATGGAACCATTTAGAAAATAAAGGTTATTCTATGGCATCGTGAAGCACCTTTATTTTTAAGAGTGTAGGTATAACTACACAGAAAACTGAGAGGCCACACAGCATTTAACCACTGGATTTACAAAAAATTGTTGAGAAAAAAACACAGTTTTTAGAAGTGTTTTCTTAACATTTCAACATTGCATCAACTACTGATGAACATGTTCATTTTTATTTAAATTATCACTTAGTATACGTTATTTAAGCACGTATTACTATTTCTTTGAAAGGTCTTTCAAACACATTAAAATGCACAAATTCACATTATTTCTTAT
>NW_015505618.1:4712-5719 GCF_001515645.1 Sinocyclocheilus grahami | reverse complement strand
AAGAACCTTTTGAAGCACCTTTATTTTTAAGAGTGTAGGCCTGTGTGAGATCATGAAAGCGAGCATAACTAACCTGAAATGAAAGAAGATCTGAGAATTGCAATGTCTCCTTTGAGCGCTGGTAGGTGCTGTAGAAACGTGCTGAGCTCACGTTTAGCGTCAGCTGGCTGCGCGCTGCTGTCTGTGCGCTGACCCGGGGGACAGCACTCACAGGACAGATTGTCAAACATGATGCTGTACTCAAAATTATACGCAGAAGTGAAAAGGAGCTCCTGGTAGGCCTGAAACAATCCTCTCCCGCGGCTCGAAGTCACGATCTTCACGTTACTAATGTCCTTTTTGTCTATAGCCTTCTTGAATGAGTATAATGCGGCTGAAAGCGAGCTCTTGCACAGGACCTGTGGGGAATTGCTGAACCCGATAAACATCTCCTGAATAGAGCTTCTAGGAAATCTGCCCGTCCCCACGGAGCTCTCTGGAGCCGCGATGAAGAAGACCGGCTCTTGTGAGCCATTCCCGGTCAGTGCGCAGAACTCGCCGATGCGCTTTTTCACACAAATGCCATATTGTGAAGAGCGGACCTGTGTGAGATCCACGAGAGTTACTGCAGCCATCTCAGACGCGTTTGTTTAGCTGGGACAGAGGTTATAAAGGTTATGCGGACGTGCAAACATACCACATCTGGTTATGAATGTCATAAACGAGGAACTTTTTTTTTTTTTACCACGAAAACAAAATTTCCTCTGTCCCAGCACTTCCTGAAAAGCGCGTAGCGCCGCCCTCAGTGGAAACTTCTCATCGGACGAGCGCCTCGCGTGTGCTGTGTGCAGCCTGCTTTCAGGTGCAGACATGCATCATATAACCGCATGTGGCATTGCTCTGACACAGAATTTCCAGTGGGTTGCTACAGTTTGCTAATATTTAATTTAGGCCGCTAGCTGTTTTGCCGACTGCCAGATTTCTTAATGAACTTCCCCATTAAAGAGTTGTTCTGAGACTGGACTGAC
>NW_015505618.1:0-1562 GCF_001515645.1 Sinocyclocheilus grahami | reverse complement strand
CCTGGCATGTAGTATATTAATGTCATTCTGTGTTTCATATATTATGATAAAAATACAAATAAATAAAAATCCCTCCGTCACTTCCTCCTAATAGTAAGACGTGTCATAGTGACGACTTGATTGTCTGAGAGGCTGATAACTGAAGCGCTGTGTCCAGCGGCCAACAGAGGGAGTACAATTACCAGATTATTGTGCCTTTACTATCACCAGCAATGGTGCTCTGATTCTGATCTGAAATATATGCAATGACCTCTCTATTAAAAATCACTCACATTGCATGCTGTCTTTTAATTTTGAGCTTTGTGAATTTCATGTACGATTGATGCAAAAAATTAAAAACAGCAGAACTATAACATATTTTAGGTTCAAGTCTTCTTTATACAAATTCTTAAAAGTAATCATAATAATAATAATTAAATTTCAGTAGGCTATAAGTCATTCAGTAAATATTGCCATTGCGCAGTGTTAACATATTAGTCTGACTCACACTTCACATCAGACAGCTGACTCGTGGCTTCAGATTATTTGTCAGTTCTGAGACACAAAACACGCATCGGGTTCGCACACGCACTGTGGTCGCTGTGGACTCGCGCACGCTGATCCGCGTCGCGCGCTCAGGCTCTCAGACAGCGCGTGGAAGCAGCAGCCGCGCCGTCAGATGCAGCAGCCCTGAAGAGCGACGACAGGGCAGCATTTCGCCAGTCAGCTTGCTTCACGTTTATTTCGCAGGATTATTACGCCGAATCACACCGAGGCTTGGTTCAGAGCGGTAAGAGTCCTCCTTCATTCCTCAGCGTTGCTGTTGTCCGTCTTTCTCTCTGTGCGCGACCCAGTCCTGACAGCGTCTGCTGGTTCCCATTCTTCTCATTTCATCAGCCCGAGCTGAGCTCCAGCACAATGTTCCCCACTATCGAGGCATCAACATTTAAGAGCGGTCTATTTACAATTTTCTTAAATTGCGTGCTTTCTCTTGAGACGGAATTCGTATTATACTTGTTGAGACAGAATGTTTATTATAGGCTGTTGAATGTTGAACATTATGTCAGTTTTGAAAGTTAAACGCGCAAATGTTTTGTTTTGGATACACAGTTCACTGGAAAGAAAGCGCCTCCGACTTCATGAGGGACATTATTTCGTTCATATGACACGATAGACGGTCACTAATAATAAGTTTCTCGGCTTTACGATGTTTGGAAACAGGCTGGAGACAACATGCGTTGGTTTGAGAAGCGAAGTGTTGAATGTCGGGGCATTTCTGTAGTTTGTGTTTATGAATCACTGGGGTTTCGTGAGCGCCAGACGCTTCAGCGGCTCTAGAAACGCCGATGCCCTTGATATCGTGTCACCTGGGCAACCGCTTCAGCACCATGGAGAGAGTTCTGAGGAACCCAAGTTACTCTCATCCGCTGCATTTCTAGGCTCGCTGATTGTCAACTTTTGTGTTAGGCTATGTTCGTTGTGACACATTTTTTTGTTTATAGGTAGGCTGTGTTTGCTGTGACACTAACAAAACAAGCTAAACTTTTAAAGGGGTCATATGATGCGATTTCAAGTTTTCCTTT
>NW_015505617.1:826331-872013 GCF_001515645.1 Sinocyclocheilus grahami | reverse complement strand
GGTTAATTATTCATATTTCCCCATGAGTTAAATTCGCTACAGTAAGAAGTAAAAACTACAATTTGAGACCAGAAACACATCACATAACTGTAAGAGTAAATAATAATTATAATAATGATGATAATAATAATAATAATACTATGCACCCGTTTGTAAGGAAGCTTGTAAATGAACTAATTTCTCTATCCAATGCTGTCACGTCACGTGACAAATGAACGAACGATTCGAAAGACTTGAGAGATGAACTAATCAATTCTCTTTCCGGCTCAGACTGCATTGGTTAAAGTGTATGGGGCTGTCACGTGATGAACGAACGACTCAAACCCGAAGACTCGAGAGATGAACTAATCAATTTTCTTTCCGGCTCAGACTGCATTGGTTAAAGTTTATGGGGCTGTCACGTGATGAACGAACGACTCAAACCCGAAGACTTGTCAGATAAGAGGTGAGGTGAGCTAATCATAGACTGAAGACCCAGGTAAACAATGAATTAATCTTTTCTGTTTCTTATAGCAGTTTTGTATCGTTTGTAGTGTGATCAACGTTTGCGTAAGTAGTAGACGTGTTAGGGAAGTAACACGTAACATTTTAATTATATTTTTCTAAAATGAACGAAATAATTCGAAAAAAGATTCGTTCATTTTGCTGAACGAGACTCAAAGGTCCGAGTCGGGAAAATGATCCAAACTTCCCATCACTAATGATTTCTGGGCATTTCTTCTCTCTACTTCCTGCTTGTTTGACTTTCTGCACACAGACTTTGTTTCCTCAGTATTGCAAGGAAGCCTCTTGTGATAAACCAAACAAATAGCATGATCATTGAGTTCAAACCAAAAAATTAAATGTTGATTTTTTTGAAGGCGATGTTTCCAAATCATAAAACACTCCAGACATTCAAGCTGTACAAGTGCTGGCATCGCGTTAAAGGAACATGATTCATTTATTCATGCGGCTGAGAAAATAAATTACACACACCACAAATCAGATCACACATTTTCACTTCTAAATTATCTTCTAAATTATGAGCTCTCTCTCTCTCTCTTTTGTGAATTTATATTCATTGTATCTGTATTGGAGTTAATACTTTCAATAAGGCCAACATGGAATATGCTGACTTTGCATTTTCTATGTTTTGGGAAAAATCTGCAGAATTTTGTGAAATAGATTTAAATGTGGAAAAATGTATTAATGCTGAGTCTTATTAGTTGCTTAAAGCATTTTAACTTCAAATGTGCTTCAGTACTGCTCTTCACAAAGTAGCTGGAACTTCTTTTATTGTTAACAGACATGATGTAAAGTAAACACATGAGGACGAATGACCGAAGCTGGGAAATTTCCCGGCAAATCGAATCAGACATCTCTCAAAATTAAACATTATTGTAGGCTTACTGGTAAGGCAAGAACACTGATTTGACTCAATAATTCATTTGCTGTGGCGTTTTGCAGACACAGATTCCGTGTGGGACTGTTCAATAATGCTGCCAAAGAAATTACAGAAAAAATGCTAAGCTAATGCTAATATGGGTTTCTGTTAGTGGCCAATACTCATGTTTATCCATTATTTATCCAACTATGTTGGAACTGAGTGTCTCACTCTCTCTGTCTCTATTTTTCTGTCAGTCATTCTCAGTATTAATACATTAGTAACATTGTGCAGCGATTGCTCTGGGAGTCAGTCAAATGGTCTTACACCCCTCTATGGCAGGTCTTTAAAGTGAGGAAACATGACAGCATTATACCTTACCTCAGACAGCAGCTTTCCCAAAGCCCAAAAGTCCTTCCAAAGTCTTGAATTTACACTGTGGAGCAAACAGCATTGGGGGAAAAAAAGGATACAGCCGTACTCCTCCAGAACGAGTGCCAATGGCAAGGATCTTCTGCACCGCGTCAAATGCCAGAGCTGTGGGCTGATAGGGAAATCCATGACGCACCGTCTACAGAGAAAGGAAAACAGAGAAAGCGTGAAAAAAAAGAAAACATGCTGTGCTACATTAAGAACAAACTACTGTAGGCAACTTTACTCATTCATTCCCACATAATAGTGACACAGCCTACGGCCTGCCTGCATCCCTTGCTACTCTCCTGAGAACTGCTCACATGAAACAATACTTCAGCATTCGCTGCTCAATGTGCAGCCACCCGCTCCTTCCCATCTCCTACAAGATATATTCTGCAATATTTATTGGTTTGGCATACTATTCAAAAGTTTGAGGTTGGTAGGATGTTTTAATGTTTTTGAAAGATGCCTCTCATGCTCACCAAGGCTGCATTAAAAAATGATTGTAAAATACATTATTTTAAAGTAACTGTTGTCTATTTTAATATACTTTAAAATTAATTCCTGTGATGACAAAGCTGAATTTTAGAGTTAATCAAAAGTTAACTCTTTCCAATGCTGTACCTTTCATACTACCTGCATTCTGTCTGCAAAAAAAGTCTCTTCTCCTATTAAAGTTTGACATTATGTTGATAACACCATAAAGTACAGGTCAAATTACTCAAGTCAGTAAAATAACAAAACAGATTATGCCCTGCTACTTAGTTTACTTAAAGCAAAATCACTTGGGATTTGAACCCGGGTCCCTTTCAATCACATAATCATATATCATCAAAGATGATGATGACACCAGATCACTTGATTGAGCTACTAAATCATATGGCACTTCATGCTGCCACCATGCTGACAACACTTTCCATCTCGTTTCCTTTTCCATGTCTCCATGTCTACAATCTCAACAAAGATCTCAGCATGCCCTTCTGGCACCTCGCTGACCACTCAAGCTCAACTTCATCAAAACCGAGCTCCCCTACCCCCCAGCCAACACTCCCCCACTCAGTCTATCTCCATCTCAGCTGAAGGTCACACAGCTGTCAACGCTTGCTGTGCAAAAACGATGGTGCCCCTCAAGACCAACCATCACATTCATGGACAAAACTGCAACAACCACCTAAACCAGCCAAAATCAAGCTTTTCCTGCACTTCTACACCAAGCAGTTGGTTTCGTTTCTGCTTATTTGATAACAAGATTATTCACTTCTTACTGGCCTTCCTGCATCTGCTATATGACCTCTTAAACATATTCAAAACATTGCTTTTGATCTCAAATTCAATTCAATATAATTTCATTCATATTACCACAGAATCAATACACACAAATCAATGAATAACCTAAATAAAGTATTATTAATTAAGAAATAAATAAGAAATAAGTAATCAGTAATGCCAACATAAAATATATTAAAATTAGCAAGCTATTAAATGAATGTAAGGTAGGTTAAATGCCTTACTCAGGGGCCTAATGTTGATTGCTTGCTGCATTTGGGTCTTGAACCAGCAACCTTCTGGCTAAGAGCCCTGAGCTTTATTCTGTAAATCACACTGCATTTAACCTCTAGAATTTCTCACGCATATCACGTTTACACAAATCAAAGTCAAGATGCTGTTATCTGCCATTAGCAGACAGCTAACTGTAAGGGCGGCTCCTGTGGAGCATCACCGGGTTAAGTGCTTTGCTCAAGGACACAACGGTGACATGGGAATCGACCTGCTAATTCACCTGCAACCAGTGGTAATCTCGTTATCAATAAAATTACTGACAAATTGCTTGTCACTGATGAGTTTAATCAATAAAAAGGGCAACAATGTGCATCATGATGACAATTTAATAATTTGACAAAAAAATAACACTACAAGCTAACAATGATTTTGAAGAAAAATCTACAAAGGAAATAATTGTTTTAAATAATGCAGTCACAATCAATAATATCAGAGATTGACCTGTTTGAGCTGGTGAAAGTGAATGAACACCAGTAATCTAAAGTGCTATTTTAGTGGGCTAACTAACTCAGTATGAGATTAATAAAATATATAGACATAAATAAAATATTACATTTAATTGCATCTGCACAAAATACACAAGTGGACTAAGTAACGTGATAGTCAAACTGTGTAAGTCACGTTGTGTTTCCATAACAACGCAATGAACCAGAAACAATGAATAATCGCATAAATATTCATACATACTGTATATCATTACACTAATTACAGCAGTGTAATCAATGTTACTTCAGAAGATCAGGTTTTTACAACCGGACAGTTTTCACACGTTTTTGTTAAAGAATTAGTTCACTCCAGATTTAAAAGTTCCTGATAATTTACTCACCACTGTGTCATCCAAGATGCTCATGTCTTTCTTTCTTCAGTAGAAAAGATATTAAGGTTTTTGAGGAAAACATTCCAAGATTTTTCTCCATATAGTGGACTTCAACGGGGACCAACGAGCTAATGGTCCAAACTGCAGTTTCAATGCAGATTCAAAGGGCTCTACACGATCCCAGTCGAGGAATAAGTGTCTTATCTAGCAAAACTATTTTTTCTAAAAAATAAAAAAATATTCATATACTTTTTAACTACAAATGCTCATCTTGCACTAGCTCTGCGATGCGCGTGACACATATTTATGTCTTTGTATCAGTTTATTTTTTTTAAATGGTCCATTCGTGTGTGTATCCAGGATGTTTAAATTTTTTAAAACCTAAAAAACGTATTCTGCTAGGAAAAAAACGTGACCTTTCCAACGTGATTACAGAATGCGTGCAGTTGTGGATGTGCATTACAGAGCTAGTGAAAGACAAGCATTTGTGGTTAAAAAGAAATGGCCAATGATTTCGCAAGATAAGACCTTTATACCTCGCCGGGAGTCGTGTAGAGCCCTTTGAAGCTGCACTGAAACTACAATTTGGACCTGTAGCCCGTTGGCTTCCATTGAAGTCCACTACTGTATATGGAGAAAAATCCTGAAATGTTTTCCTCATAAAGTAAAACAACAGTAACTCAAAACATTTGTTGGTACATGTCAGAACACATGAAACTTGAAACTTTTCCTTATATTAGCTGCTAATTTACATTTCTGCTCCACACACCTGTCCACTTGTTGCAACTGGCTTCACGTCAATCTTAAATAGCCAACAAAACAATTAAAGAGCTTCAAAAGTTCCCAAGCCTCTCACTAGCGAGTCACTTATGCGACATTTTACACAATGAACATTTACCTTGTTACACTTGCAGCAAGCTGCCTGCAATCACTGTAATCAATTGAGCTGGTCGGGGGCCTGCTTCAAATCATGCCGCTCTGAGTGTTTTATTTGGTGCACTGAACTGTAAAGAAGCTGTCCAGAGTGTGTGCTCTGAAATGCAAGAGCAGGTGCTTTCCACAGCCATCGGAGCTGGAAGCATGCAACGAGAGCCGTCCACAGCCTGCGGGTCTGTGCTAGTGCTCTGGCGCTGGCGCTGGCCACCACAGATGGTGCTGAAATCCATAACACATGCGGCTCCAGAGTTGTGACGCAAATTGTGACACTGTCCAAAAATATTTTAGAAACAATTCTGCAGATTAGTGTCGAATGCTTCCTCATTGGGACACTAACAGAGAGTGTAACAAATTCAAGTGGTCCATGAGTTAATTTGACTTTTTTTTTTTGTTACATTTGACTGTAAAAATGCGCATTCACTTTCCCCATTTGTTTGGCTCCCTTATGAAGGTACGTTCATCAATAATTCATCTGCAGGGCTCTGGACTGATGCAAGCAAGTACTGGATGAATGAGCAGGATGGAGTGATCACAAAGCAAGCAAAAGACATAGAGAGAGAGTGAGAGAGACGGGATGAGTGTGTGTGATGTTCTATCCATGGCTATTAAGCAGGAATAGAGCTGTGACGAAACCGTTGTCATGTTCAAATTTTCTCGACTTGTGACTACAGCTGCAGGTTTATTGTCTGCGTCTGCATGGGCGTGGCTGCGTTCGATGTTTCAGTGCCTATGTGTGTGTTGCCTTATCGTCTCTATTAATCAAACGAGTGCTAATGAATGCCTCGGCGTATAGATTTTCATTCAGTGCTTTGCTTTATTGCAGACTATTTAAGCATCCCCCTCCCATTCCCTCTTCATCTCTGGGTTTCTCTCCTCTCGCTCTGTCTCTCGCTCTCTCATACTGATATGGGCTGTTGTCTCTGCCGTTTAGATATTCAATTTCTCCACCCTGTTTCTACTACTCCATGCTGCTCTATCACTCTTAAAGAGACAGTTCACCCAAAATCGAAAATTCTGTCAAGGTGTACTCAAACCTATGTACATTTCTTTCTGTCATACAGACATTCTATTTGGAACGACACAAGGGTGAGTAAACAATGACAGAATATTCATTTTTGGGTGAATCGTATCTTTAAGTTTGCATGAAGCAACCATTTCTTTCAAAAGTTTGGGGTCAGTTACTTATTTATTAAATCAAACCTTTCCACAAGGATGCATTAAATTGATCAAAAGTGACAGTGCAGACATTTTTTTTAATTAGTTACAAAAATACGTGTTTAATCAAATCAAACATACTGATACTTACACTATCTTTTAAAAGTTTACGGTCAGTACCTTTTTTTTAAGAAATTAAATCCTTTTGTTCAGCAAAAAGCCATTAAACTGATCAGAAAGAAAAGTGAATACTTTTACATTCCATTAAAAAAAAAAAAAGAATCAAGGTTTCCACAAGAATATTAAGCAGCTGTTTTTACCATTGATATTCAGCCAAATCAGCATATGATAATTTCTGAAGGATCATGTGACACTGTAAACTGGATTAAGGACTGCTGAAAATTCAAATTACAAATAAATAAATTATATATTTAAAAATATATTCAAATACAAATATTATTTAAAATTGTAATATTATTTCACACATTTTTTTTTACTATTTTTGATTATAAATGCAGCTTTGCTGAACATAAGCATCAAAAACATAAAAATCTACATTTAAAGCCCAAACTTTTGAATGCTAGTGTATTTATCTCATTGACTTCCTTAGTGGCTTTTACCCATGATTAAATATCATTGAGCCACAAACATACGACTGAAACAGCACATTCTTGTTCACTCCCACTCACAGAATCAAATGATGCGGTCACACCACACGTCTAGCTGTCACAACCCTGAAAAAGGTTGTGTGTTAATTCTGAGAATCAGGCCAGAACCACATATGCCGTGTGTTTGAGCGTGCTGTAACACGCTTTTGTGCCAACCAAGTAGCAAACCCGAAATGAACCTCCCCACCCCCGCTCTCCATTTCACCAAGTCATTCATACGGGATATATCAGCTTCTACATGCTGCGCGTATCTGTCTATCTCTCTGTCTTACAGTTTGCTAGATAATGCAGAAAGGAATTAAATATTTCCAGTAATGTGGAGGGTCTTCTTTCAACCCATTCTTCTGTCAGTAACTGATGTGATGCCGTGATAGAAATAAAAATCTCTACAGCTGCATTTATACTGACCCAAATGGTTTTTGAACTGTGGCTTTGTGACATTTTGTTCTGTGTAAATGTTTTAATAGGAACTACAGTATGTGACTGGATGCTTTATGGGTTCTCTGCATCAGCTCACGCTAGTTAAGAAGGGCAGAGTAACCATAAAAACTGCATCCATGACACACTATCAATTACCACACAGAATATTTATTTTAATTCACTCCCTCTCTGTATATAAACAAATAGGAAATATGTTTATAGTAACTATATAGTACACTTATGATAGAAACATTTATGTTTTGACCATAAATAAGAAAATTCTGACCATTTATTCACCCCAATTTTTTTTCTTCACTCAGCTGATTTCACTACAGCAAACAGGTGCTGTCAAATTCCAAAATGTACAATAAAGTAGTCTGTATGAGTGTGTGTGTGTGTTTGTGTGTATATATATATATATATATATATATATATATATATATATATATACACACAGCATATATATGGAGTATATATGGTAACAATGTTTTGTTACAACGATTTATTGGAGCCTTAATAAAATATTTATTGGTGACTTAGCAAAACATAACATGCCTGCTAGGCATCCATATACTAAATATTTCCCGTTCATTTAAACGCACTGAAAGCTGAGTCTAAATCATTATCTGTGGTAATCAACAGCATGATACAGATGTGGAAAAAAGATCCCATAATATTCCTTTAATGAGCCACACACATATATGCTCACACACCCCTGTCCCCCTCAGCTGGAGTAGGGGCGGGTGGTCTGGGTTTGGCAGCTCTGCAGCCTTTAATCATGGGCTGGAGAAGAGGATGACACACAAGGGGCGCTGACCTCCTGTCTGTCCCAGCAGGGCGATGCGACCTGTGGCAGGAAGGAGACGCGGAGCCCCCTGGGACCTCCCCGTATCCATGCATAAACGGTAGGGGGAGGGGGGTGCAAACAGGCCCCATACGGGCTGCAAAGAGAGTCATTTGGCATTAAATATACATAGTACAGAGAGAGGATGAAAAATACATCTACTGGCCCCAATCTTTAAAGTCTCATCCATATTTCATGGCCAGAAGATCCATTTTTTCCCCCTTTTCTCTCCCTTTCTATATCTCTGGCCTTCGCCTTTAGTTTGGTTTTCCTTTAGTTTGTTTGTTTTCGACAATGTGTTTAATTCTGCATTGGAAAGGCACAGGAAGGAAGAGAGCAACATACAGTAAAGAGACCTGGGCAGCACTGATGTCATAGAACTCTCCAGAACACTGAGCAAGGGTCTCTCTCACTCCCTTTAGCTCTATCTATCTCTATCTAATTACATTTAAAACCACTCTTTCTCCATCGCTACAAATATTCCAAAACACACACAATGAACTATCTTTCTCCCTCATTCACTCAGCCTCTTCTTTCAGAGGGGAGGGTGGGCGAGTCTAGACCCCAATCTAAAAATAGACCACACATCCAGCACTCCCATGCACCGCCCTCTGCCTGAGACTGCAGATCTCGCTTTCACACTCGCGCTGTGTGTCTCTCACAAGCATGCACACACATCGCACGTTATCGTTTTAGATACAACAGGTTCTGTCATATGCTCTCCCAAATATTCTTGGATGGACTGTCGACATCAGTTCCATTCATATATTCCCTTCTTCCTCACACAGTTATTTATATACGACACAGCATTAATCCGCTGCAGTGCAATATAACACAGTGTAAGCAAAAGATGGTCTATATAAATGTCTGTTGAAATCATTACTAATGCAGCGTGTATTAAAAATGTATTGAGGGAACTATTAATGCTACACACATAGTAGATGCCTTTTGTACACACAAACTGATAGTTTGTAATATCATATCTGTTAATGTCAGGGCACGCACATATGAAATATTAAGGATGAAATGAGTCGGAGCTGTGGTGTAGTGAGTATATGTAGGCTAGTACATACATCACTGATAATGAAAGTATTAAAAAGGAGACCAAAAATATATCTTAATTTCTTAAATAAAAAGTGTATAGTGTATAGTTTATATAACATAACAAATTTGTTCCGTTATATAAAATTGTTTCATTATTCTAAAAGTCAACACACAATACTAGCCTCTTTCTCAACTTCAGCCTTTTCATTTTTCCAAAATTCCATAATTCCATTCTTTTTTTGCACATTGCTCTAGTAAACTATATTGTGGTCATATGTAGCAAATCTCTCAGAGCTGCCTGGTACATATGGCGGAGACACTCATGTTCCCTGATAAGCTCTATCCGTACATGGTTCAGGAAGAGAAGCTTCCAGATTGGCACTTTGTGGTGTATGACTCATACGCATGAAGCTAGAGCTACATCCTCTCAATCCTTCAGTCAGAAAAGAAGCATCTAGACACTGAACTTTTGAGTGACTTTTGAACCTTTGATAAAAATTTCTGCCCAAATTGAGGGTCATATTCATTCTTAAAATCTCAGTTTCAAACTTGTGATCAGCAACAATCGCCAGACTAGCTCTTGTTTTTGATGTCATAACACAGACAGATGTGTCTGATAGGGATAGAGGCAGTTCTAGTGTTACATAAAGTTACACAAGCACTTTCTAAAGTAGGCACTTTTACTTAAATCATCTTTTTACAGGAACACTGTTTCAGAGCAAATCGTTCTACACATTTTTGACAAAATAAAATAATAAAATGAACAAAATAAAATAAAATAAATCAACTAATTCTTTTCTGAGTAACTTTGGTACTTTGCTTTGAATTTTTATTTAATTTTACTGTCTCCTTAAAATGAACTGCTTATGTTGCATTTCTCATTTGCAAGTCACTTTGATTAAAAGTATCTGCTAAATTAATAAATGTAAATGTAAAAACTCTCTTAATCTGTAAATGTAAAACTCTCCACATCTTAATCTGATGTGCTCACTACTAACTGCCGCAACAAAATCCTTATCTTTCAAGCACTCAGTGACATATAGTAACTTCAGCAAATCCTGCAATTATTTCTTTCTCAAAATGAAGTAGATGCCAGCCAATCAAATTCAAACTGCCAATTTTATTTTCTTTCAAGCTCTTTTTGTGCAGTAGACTTCAGCCAGTCCATGAGCGGTTTGTAGGTGGTCTGTGCGAGAATGAGACTAGGGCAGGGTGTAGGATACTGTGTTGCTTCGTTCTGGGGTCTAGGGTTTAATCCCTGCAATCCCAGAGGATAGTTTTATTGCTCAGAGGTTGCTCTTTCAAAGATGTGTTATTTGGTGACTGAGAGAGGTACAGTCCTGGGATTGCCTTCAACAAATCACTTAACCTCAGGTTGCTCAACAGGACTATGCCTGTAATAAGTCTACTGTAAGTTGCTTTGGTAAAAAAAAAACATCTTATAAATAACAAAAACTCTTCAGACTGTAGAAAACAGGTAAAGGTATAGAAGCAAACACATAAAGAGGTAACACACACACACACATAAAAAAAAGCTTGTTGTGGTCCTCAGCTAAGTTCTGTCAAGAAGAATAATCTTCCTAAAACAAAAATGAACTAGGAATGCAATCTGACACAGAATGCATCAATAGGGTTAGTGCCTGTGAGAAAATTAATCTGAATAAAAGAAAGAGACAAGGAAAAGTGATGAGAGGAGAAAGAAAGATTTCTAGCACATTCCTATATGGCAAGCAAACAAACAAACAAGCAAACGAACAAACGAAAGAAAGAAAGAAAGAAAGAAAGAAAGAAAGAAAGAAAGAAAGAAAGAAAGAAAGAAAGAAAGAAAGGTGGTATTTTTAAATATATACAATTTTGGATAATGTAAATAAATGTACAGTAGACTAAAATATTTTCAAAACTGAAAGTAAATACAACAATACAATTATAATCGAATATAATATAATATAATATAATATAAATACAAAGATATACAAGTAACTAAAACTACAACCAAATCCTAACCCTCATAAATTGTAAAAAGAAATAAATAAATAATATTTTTGATACTTATTTCTTGAAAAATTCATGTTCAATTCAATGTGTCATTTGCCATTTCTTTGTAATTATTTGAAAATGTATTGGCAATTTTTGAGTAAAAATAGTTTCAAAGTAAATTAATTTCAAAGTAACATTTTTTTTTCACTTTACAGTCTTTTTTGTATTTTTACATTTGCATGAAAACATTATTAAGCATGTTTATAATGCCATTTTTCTCATCCACCCATCCCCTAATTATTCATCTAATCCCCATAATGTATGGAAAACCTGACCCACATTTATAAGCCGTAACCCCAAGACATATATCATTTCGAGAATAAATTTCATTTGAAATAAGGAAGAAACTTACAAATAGGGAAAGAATAAAACAAGCAGAGCAGGATTCTCGGTCTAACCACTGTCTATCAGAAATCTGGTTCAATCAGCCTGAAATGGCATTAAGCCTCAAATCCAACAAATAATGTTAAAACAATTGAGTGAACAGGAGGAAGACAGAAAGAACTGAGGGGTGGGAAGGAGGGGGGTTGATACCAGATAAGAGAAATGAGGCTCTTTTATTGGGTCAATAAGTGTGTCATCGCCCCGGTGAAGCCACATGAGGGCAAACAGCCCACTTTAAAAGCAGTTCTGTCACCAATCAATTACAAACCAGACCATCATCTTGCACACACACACAACAGAATATGACTGAATCAAAAACGATCAGACAAAATCCAGTCCAAAGTACCAAGAGATTTAAAACCAACGCAGCACAACATGGAAGGTTAATTGAGAATATTTGTCCTTTTAATGACAACAAGACTAATTCATCCGTCTACCCTCTAGTCTTTGTCAGAGCTGCTGTATGTGTATAATACATATCTAAACGTCACTTGAACGGAATGTGTGGGTGCAGCTGGTTTGAACCCTGCTACTGTTTATGCTGTGGGCATCAAGCTGCGCTAAGAGCGAGAGTTAGAATGCAATTACTGAGCTTACAAGACATTGTGTACTTGAGCGTGCACGTGCCTAACTGGATTTCTGACTACAGACGTTTCAGATATACCTCGCCTATCCAGAGAGGGAGACTGTTCAATGCTGAAGTCATCGGAAAGGGAGGCTATGGAAGGACGCCAAACACAAATGAACGCATCTGTCGGGTGCGATATCATCACTGACTTGAAACAAATATTGATGAATGTTGACAGTGAGCTTGACAAGGAGGTGAGGCAACAACTTCTTAATTGAGCACTGGATGGCATTTGAGGCAATCGCATGATTTTAGCTAGACTTTACATTTGTCTCTTTCACTTTCACTGTCAATATACATGTTACGGTTATCAAGCCTGAAGAGAGTGACAAATAAAGCGCACAGTTGTCTGTCAGAAGGATGTCAGAAATCTAGGAAATCTGTTTACGCTTCTGCTACTTTATATCTCACACTTGCAACATTATTTCTCATAATTGCGACATTATATCTCACAATACGACTTTTTTTTTGTTTTTGTGATTTTAACTTTTCATCTCCCATTTGTGACTTCATATATCACAGTGTGACTTTTTCTTGTATTTCTTGTCATTTTGATTTGTATCTCACAATTTTGTTTCATAAAAAAAATAAAGGTTTTTAACATCTTTGCACAGCTGGGATCGTTGAAATTTAGCTCAGGAGCATTCATTTTGCTTGTAAATGTTACCACACTTTGAGTGACGTTAACCTGCGGCAAATTCCGTTGAATGGGTATGATTTGGAAAGGCACACATGTCTTAATAAAAGGTCTAACAGCTGAAAATGCATATTAGAGCAAAGACCAAGCCCTGAGGTAAAAAAAAACTGCCTGTAGAGCTCAGAGACAGGATTGCATCAAACCACACATCTGGGGAAGAGTTCAGAAAAAACTTATGCTGCATTGAAGGTTCACAGAAGCATGTAGCCTCCATTATCCATAATGGAAGACATTTGGAACAACCAGGACTCTTCCTAGAGCTGGCCTCCTGGCAAATCTGAGCAATTAATGGAGAAGGGCTTTGGTTAGAGTGGTGACCAACAACCTGATGGTCACTCTAGTTGAGCTCCATGATCATATGTGGAGATAGGAAAAACCTACAGAAGGACAAACATCACTGCAACACTCTACTGATCTGGGCTTTATGGCGGTGTGGCCAAACTCAATCCTCTCCTCAGTAAAGACACATGAAAACACACTTGGAATTTGCAAAACAGCAGCTAAAGGACCCTCAGACTCTGAGAAACAGGATTCTCTGGTCTGATGAACCTCAATTCTAAGCATCGTGTTTGAAGGAAACCAAGCAGTGCTCATCACCTGCAGAGTATCATCCCAAAAGTAAAGTGTGCTGGTAGCAACATCATGCTGTGGGGCTGTTTTTTAGTGGAAGGGACTGAGGAACTCATCATAGTAGAAGACAAGCTCAATGCACCAAAACATAGCGATATCTTTAATGAAAACCCAGTCCAGAGCATTCAGAACCTCAGACTGGGCAGAAGGTTCACCTTCCAACAGGACAATGACCCTAAGCACACAGCAAGAGTGGCTTATAGACTACTCTGTGAATGTCCTTGAGTGGCCCAGCCACAGCCTGGGATTGAACCCAATCAAATATTTCTGGAGAAACCTGAAAATGTGTATCTGCCCCATACAACCTGACAGAGCTTGAGAGGTGAAGAGGCGAGGAGAAGAATGGCAGATAACTGCCAAATGATGATGTGCAAAGCTTGTCGCATCATACACAAAAAGACTTGAGGTGCTTCAGCTAAGTACCGAGTTAAGGGTTTAAAAAAAAATCTGTCCTTCCAGTCTCTCTTTTGTGCGAGTTACTAAACAACAAGAGAAAATGAAGGGGGATCAGAGAAGTGGAGTGGAAAAAGGATTCAAGGATATAGATTGACTGAATAGGGCTATTCATTTATGGGTGGTTACAAGCACAGAGCTGTTTGGAGTATTAACTACCTTAGCCCTGCTCAGCCACTGGAGAAACAACACACAGTTTGAATGATGGAAAGAAATAATAATCAGGTTCAAACAAATGACACCATATGAAATCAATCAATTGAGCAGATGTAAAAATAAGGAGATAAATAGAAAAAGTGAAGGAGAGCGAGAGAGAAAAAATGGTTCAAACAGCACTGACAGGAAACTCTATATAAGTCACTAGCTACATGTCACTCTTTAGATGTGATTCCTCTCAAACAGAGAGAGCGAGAAGACCGTTCTGGATGCTCAGACCCTCTGATGGGAAAATCTACTGTGAGGATCTTAAAGATATAAGGAAAGAAGTCTCTAATTTTTACCAAGGCTGCTTTTATTTGATCAAGAGTACAAACGGTGATATAGTGAAACATTATTACAATTTAAGAACACGTATGCGCCGTGATACGCTTGTGGATGCGCGTCAAAGACTGACACGGGAGAGAAGAGATTGTCAAATTAGGCCATTATTTTTGTTTTCTTTGCACACAAAAAGTATTCTCGTAATATGAATTAAATATAATTGTTCATACAATTATGGCTGAAACACAGATGTCACATTAACTATGTCCTACTACACTCTTAAAAATAAAGGTGCTTCACGATGCCATAGAAGAACCTTTTTGTCTAAATGGTTCCATAAAGAACCTTTAACATCTGAAGAACCTTCCTGTTTCACAAAAGGTTATTTGTGGCAAAAGAAGGTTCTTCAGATTATAAAAAGGTAAGAAAGAGATGTTTCTTTAAAGAACCTTTGACTGAATGGTTCTTTGTGGAACCAAAAATGGTTCTTCTATGGCATCGCTGTTTTTTTTTTACTGAGGGAAAAAAAGAGACCTAAGCTCACTCATAATGGCTATACCTTATTTTTAGCTCTTTGCTACTATCAGTCTCATCATTTCTATCTGGCCCTACTCTGTTGAATCTATAAACAGTGTCGATGATGAAAAATCTATCAGCAATAGACACTGTGCAATACAATTCATACTTGTTTCCCTTTGGTCGAGTGAGCACAGCTTTCCTGTTGAGAGATGAGGATACATGCAGACAGAGCGGGCTGCTCTAGAGCACAGGCTGTGCCGCCACTGCGGTCCCAGAGCACTGGAGAGGAAGCCAACATTGTTGACAGAGCACTAACAGAATCAAACCACACTATCTACCTTGTTTTTTGCCATTTGCAAGGGCAAAGACTTCCTGATCGGCTTTAAAAACAAGCACCCTGCTGTTTATATCTTCCATTATGATGTTACATACACCTTTAAATGTTTTTTTTCTATTTTTGCTCTATGCTTTTGACCCTATTATTTCTGTGTGCATGCCAGATCCATCCAGGAATATACAGAAGTGAGAGGGAGAGAGAGATCTAAATCTACCACACGTGAAACATGGCAGCCCATGACGGGAGCTGTTGTCAAAGCTCATGATTCAGTTGAGTGATCATAACCAGAAATGGGTGTCACAGAGTGTTCTTGAGCACATGAGAGGGTGTTCGGCAGTCTATTTCAGATGTACGTCTCCAGAGCACCGTCTCTGTCAACATCCCAAAGAACGCATCCCTCGACAGACCATGAGGTGGATTCTTTATACTTATACTATCTCTAGAATAACTCATACAATTCACCATTGCTTATGGTTTGCTTGTATATATCAGGTTTCATTTTCATTAAAGGGGTCATATAATGAAAATTTGAATTTTACTTTTGTTCAGTGTGTGTACTATATGAAAAGAGACATTTCAGACATTGCTCGATTCTTAGTGTGGTTCTCAGACAATCCCTCTTCAGACAAGTATAAATATAGCATTACAATCTCATATTCATGAGCCACAGGGTTCCTTTCAAACTAGCATGTGTTAACCCACCTTAGTGAGCAAACAAGTCTGAATTCAGTTCCTCATAAAATGTTTTTAAAAGGAAAGAATGGAAATTTAAAGGAATTGTTTCATGAGGAATCACATTTGGAGCCTCATTTCATTTTTATGCTTCAAACTGTTTGTCTCGGTGTTCTGAATATCTGACCTACCTCTCAACATTCATATAGCAGCAAAACACTCAAAATCACAACATAGTTTTCACTGTAAAAAAATGAGTGTAACTACAAAATATTGCAAAAACACTACAGAAAAAACTGTTAATAAGTTAACAGTAAGTTCCTGTATATACATGATAAAACTGTAAAAGATCTAACCAGACATTTCATGTAATTTTACAGTAAAATACTGTTAATTGTTCAGTTTTCATTTATAGTCAAAAACTGTAAACTGATATTCCCAGAATTCCCTTCATTACACTCCACATTTGAAAGTATTTTGTTTAAATGATCACATTCTTTAATAGTTGTTGTTATCAGTTAGAGGGTTTTGTTACATCTTCTGTTGTTCAATGAATGTTTATTGCAGTATTTAAGTGTTGTGTGTTACCATGACGGTGTTTTGTGTTTGCTTGAATGACTCTGTGCACCTTCTGTATATTTGTATATACTTAAGTTTATGGAAAAGCTACTTGTGATGAACTTTGATTTTTCTATATTTTTTACAAAATTGTTCTGGCAACCACAGCCGCCAAAATTATTTTGTAAAAATTACAGAATTGTTTATACAGTGTAGCCTAACTATCAAGCTGCCACTGAGCTTTGACTAACTATATTTAATTGAAAAAATATAAATTTCTTACAGGAATAGTTCCACCAATAATGAAAATGTGCTAAAAATGTAGTGCGAATGAGTTTGTTTCTTCATTGGAACAGATTTAGAGACATTTTGCATTTGTCACTTGTTCAATGGAGTGAGTGGGTGCAATCAGAATGCGGTCCAAAGAGCTGATAAAAACATCAATAATCCACAAGTACTAATCCACATGATCCAGTCCATCAACTAAAGTCTTGTGAAGTGAAAATCGGTGTTTGTAAGAAACAAAAATCTGTCATTAAAGCATTTTAACTTTAAACTGTTGCTAGCCAAAATATGAGTCCATGATCCATAATAATGCTTCCTCCAGTGAAAAAGTCAACCCCCTGTTGTCCATTCACATGAAAATGTATTAACATACTTGTTTAGAAAAGTTTTTGCTTATAAATGGTGCTTCAAATGTGCATATTTCTCTCCTGATTTAGACGATATAATCACATTTTAGCCAGAAGCAATGGTTTGAAGTGAAAAACTTCTTAATGAAAGATTACTTTTATAAAAACTCACAGATTTTAATTGTTGTTAATTAATGGACTGGAGTTGTGTGGATTATTGTGATGTTTTTATTATTGTTTGGACAGCATTCTGAAAGCCCCCATTCACTGCAGAGGATTTATTGGTGATGTAATGCAACATTTCTCCATATCTGTTCGGATGAGGAAACAAACTAATCTAGCCTACAGTTTGGGAATATTCACAAACAACTTCATAATCTGCACGTCATACATTCCTGCACTTCCATTCAAACGGCAATGCTCTTGTTCGTTCTTTCTTACCGTTTTTCCGCTGTCTAATTTGCTATGTTGGAGAACAACACATGTCCGTCCTCGATCGCTCTAATTTCAAACTCGAACCGAACCGATTCAAGTGGAGGTAGAAGCGCTGCAGTCAGCTTCCACTACCCCGACCGGCTGCAGTAGGCCCTAAAAATCTCTAAAAATAGTTTCAGGAAAAAGCACACAAGCCCGGAGACTAAGGCTGACTCTCACTTTTTATATAAGCTAAACACCTCGGTTACGTCATCGATTCCCTATCACTTGACTTCTCCAATGAGGAAAGGATTGTGTCCCAAGAATGCCTAATCCTGAGCATCTCACTCCCAATGCATTGAGTAAATACTGTAGAACTAGATAGAAAGTTAGAATGATAGATATAACGATAGATAGATAGATTGTGAAAGTGTATGGAAGCTGTCAGTCTCTAACAACTCCTTTTTGTGTTCTACTGAAGAAAAAACATACAGGTTTGAATCAACATGAGGGTGAGTACATATAATGACAGAATTCTTATTTTGTGAACTATGTGAACTATCAATTTAACATTTCATTATGGTGATACTAATATGAAAGGCTTAGGGAATGGGACTGAGAAACAGAAGGATTTAAATTTTTGTGTGAATTGTCCATTTAACACTTCAATATGGTCATACTGACAATTAAACACTGGACTGAGAAACTTGTCTGTGGTTGAGCCCCTAAAAGAGAGAGTCAAAACTACGGTAAAAATGTAAATGCAGTCCAAATGTTCCGGCTCTTTTTTGGGGGGACTGAGAGCATCCAGTATCTCACCACTGATGGTTTGCTCTATCTATCTATCTATCTATCTATCTAACAACTGTTAACTTCTGGGAACTTTAAAGGATAGTTGACACAAAAAAAGAAAATTCTGTAACCATTTACTCACCCTCATATAATTCCAAAACTGTATGCCTTTCTTTCTTCTGTGGAACATAAAATGATATTTTAAGAAACGTCTCAGTGTTTCCGTCCATACAATGGAAATCAATGGTCACTAAACTGCTTGGTTACCAAAATTCTTCAAAATATCTTCTTTTATGTTCTGCAGAAGAAAGAAAGTAGCTCCTATGTTTGGAGTTGTTTGGAATGACATGAGGGTGAATGTGACAGAATTTACAATTCTTTGGTTAACTATCTCTTAACGATTTGAAGGGGACCGTATTTGTGGTCCACAATGTCTTTGCACTACAGTATGTGTCTGTGTGTATTGTGTCTGCTGCTGGTGCACTGCAATTTATATTGTGGCTCTATCAACAACAGTTCCCCCAACAGCTGCATTGATTAGCACAGGCCTCTTGGCCAAAACTAGCTGCACATCTCTGCTGCAATGGCAGACGAGCCCTTTGCGACAAGCTAGAAAGGGGCACCCACCTTACAGATTTGGAAGTGCTCAGACATCAGTGTCTCCTGGATTTCCAGCTCCCGCGGTGTCGGAGCCGTACTGGGGGTCCCAGCCGCACTGCCGCACACGGGAGATCCACCTGGATTGACAGGTGAAGAAGTGGTCAACCCGTCCAAAACCTTCCGGAACTTCTTCATCTTTATCCTTGTGTTTATACTTCAACGTTTCTCTTGAACAATCTCAAAACGTGCCGTCGAGACGGTTAAAACGGCATAGGAGGTGATGCGGCTTCAGAGCACGAATTCAGACTCTTCGTTTCTTCTTCCTTTCAGAATTTTATGTGCACAAAAAGTCGCAGAAGAACCTCATCTTCCAAAATAAGGCTGATGATCACAAAAACAAGATGATGGATATGGGGAGAAAGGCGAGTTGAGGTTCAGTGCGCATTAAAGCCTGAACCAGGCTGGAGAAGAACCAAGAAACTTCATGGCACTTACGCAGGACGGTATCGCATCCAACTAGTAAACATTCTCAGGAGGCATGTCAGAAACATAATAAAGTACAAACTGACTTTGGTAAAATGAATGTTACTTGCCGTATTTTTTCGAGATTCAATCGCTGTACACGGCAAAACTCACGTTGAACGCTTGTTGTTTGGGATCCCAGACGCAGAGGAGACACGCCGCAGAGAAGCAGCGTATAGCAAAGTGCCAACGTTGGAAATGGATCAGAAACTGCCTCGAAAGGACATGAAATTTCACGACCTGAAAATTTTTCTGTGAAATCCCCTTCACTGTTTATTTCTTCTGAGTAATTTGGGAGAAGAAGAGGCGAGCACCCTCGACCCGCAACCAGAATCTCTCCCGCAGTCGAGTGCGAGCTGCTGTCCAAGGTGCTGAAAGACTGAGCGAAAGACAGCCACACCCCTCTCTCTCCTGATTGGACCATGTGCCACGGCCCTACTGTAAACCTCGCCTTCCAGCTGCAGCGATTGGACCATGTGCTTGAGAAACCACAATCAATGAAATAGTGATTTAATTATTTGCAGATTTTTTTCATAAACTCAGTATTACCTATATTGCACCAAACTAAGCTACAGGCGCTTTTGATATTCAAATGTACAGTATTTTTTCATGCCAACAACTGAAATTGAACTATTTCAGATATTTAAAACACAGAGGACCACAGACGTCCATAACATTATATTGGCATCCAGTTTGACATCGGTATACATCTGAACGTCCTGCAGAGCTGCTGGCTGTGGCTGAGTTCATTTCAACGTAGAGGTGTAGTTTAGGCTGTCATTGTTAAGTGACTAGTATCAGAAAATCTGAAAAAGACTAATAATATTATCTAAAGAATTATACAGAGACAAAAATGCTTTATCAAACTTAAGGAGATACGTTGGAGCAGTGGCTGAATTATGGATCTCTAGTTCTGGTCGCACTCTATCCATCCAGTCCATAATGTGACTTCTTTGAGAGGCAGCGGTGGCCTCCAGGGGGCGCTGTGATGTGCATCTCGCAGATGCAGATTACATAAGCACTTACATCATCTCTCCCCTCGGCACGGTTTATTCCATTGAGTCTTTTCCGCTGAAATCTGCTCATGTTGTTGATACCAGCTCCAGAGATTTTGAAGCTGATGATGCTTCTGTGAATTTTATTTAGAATCTTATGATTAGATGGAACATCATATACACAAAAGAAGCTATGGTAATTCAAACCATGTTTTTCTAATTTGATTCATTTACTGAATGTATTATAGTCTACAATAGAAATCTGTATAGACTATATATAATGCAGACTATCCAAAACAACATCATCAGCTCTGCAAAGAACCAAATATAATATTTTTTTTATTTCTTAATCTTTTGTATGTTCTCTTCTTTTATATATATATTGAATCTATAGTCTATTATATAATGTGCAAAAAGCACCTTTGCTGTTCAAAAAAGCAAACTTATTTGCAACTAACTTAACTATAATTTTAATTGCTTCATAAAATTGCAACTTCAACAAAATGCTTGGAACAACTTACCTGCAAACTACCTTTAAAACGGTGTCTGAGGAAGTTGATTTAATTTAGTTATTTGATCAAAATTATTCCCTGTATTTTTAAAATATATTATATTATATGATATTATATTATATTATATTATTACATTACATCTCTGTTTGTCAGGTTACTTTTTCTTCTTCTTTTTTTTTCTTCTTCTATAGATTTTGGATATGGACATACCCAAAAAAGCCATTTAAACTATTTGTAGGTGCCTCAAAACTGCTGACAGTATTTAGATATCTGAATATTTTGTAATTTCCTTAGGGACCTGGGTGCTTAAAAGTACTTCATTTTGGAATCAGAAACACTGCATTTTCCTTCACTGCATCCTCTTCTCAAGACTACAGAGGGGAGTTCATAATTACCATGATTACAGGGTAGAAACGTTATGCTTTCTAGTATCTTGACATTTTCAGTTATCTATTGCTTTGACTATTTATTGGTTATAAAATTATAGATCAGGCTCAAGCTCCCCCAATTAACTGACTCGAAGCTCAGTAGGCTGCCACATGTAATTGCTTTTTAAAATCTCTTCATTAAATATACTTTTCATCATGAATGCCAAGGCCTATTTATTGGCACATACCCCAGAGAACATTTTCTATGACTGTTTAAAGGACAGAATCAGAGACTGAACTTTAAAGGCACAATATGTAATTTTCGCTGCTAGAGGGCGCGTATTTAAAATAAACAAAGAAACAAAGGCATAGTTTGATGACGCCGTGACTGAGTGTGGAATCATGGGAGTTGTCATCTTCATCCCCACAGCCGAAGCAATCCGACGGGACTCGGGCAGAAATCATGTTCATGGATGATGATTTGTGGGGCCTAATGATTTGTTGACGTAGTAGAATGAAGCAGGGTGAGGCTGAAAGCCGTTGAAGTGAAACGAGGCCGCTGAACGAGCGTGACACACGGCTCGAAAGCAGAGGAGCTTTTATTTTTTTATAGCAGCGCTGTTTTATCATATTAGATACATTTGAAAGTTCTGTTATAATGCTACTCTGTGCGGTCGTTACCGGTCTATTAATACGCACAACATATTAAAGCGTCTTTGGTGTATCCATGTTTTCTACAAAACAAAACCAGAAATCAAGGGTTATGACGTCATTGGCAGGCGACACAATGACACTATGGACACGGTCCGTGTCACTAGTTAAAATTGCTAATTTCTCTGGATTTAAACATTCTTCGAAACATTTGCGATAATGTAAGTACACAAGTCAGCAAAATACATAACACTGTTCTAGTGGTTTTTGGATATTTTAATAAAAAAAATCTTACATATTGTGCCTTTAATAGGGAGAGATACAAACAAAACATTTGCAACCTAAATGTTTTTCGATGCTATGATGTTATAAATGCGACAAGGATTAAATAATTCAGGCTTCTTGTGCTAATGTAGCTCGTCACTTGACAAACATCCCCACATGGATTTGTTTATCTTAGCTGTATTATTATGTGGCCTATCACGACTGATGCACACAAAGCAGTGTTGCTAAAGGAACTCAGTAGGGGCCTTTTCCCTCTGCTGCTTGGTGGATGTATTACAGAAGAAATCCCTTTGTTGAGAGGATTTGGGAGTGAGAAAAAAGCAAAATAATCCTCTTCATCGCTCCCTCGGGGTAAACAGCATCCAAGATAACGCAGCTGCCAAGACAACGGCACGGGGTGTGTGCTGCACAACGGGGCCGCTGCGTTAATCTTCCTGCTCGAACCTGCAGACATGGATTAGGGAACATGAACACGTCAGGTATCCCATAGTGCAATGCAGTTGGAGAGTTTTGACTGGGCATTACACTGATTAAAATATGAGGTGGGAAACCATTAGTGATGCAGGCGGTGGGCAATTTGTTCATAAATGCAAAATGATGTATGAAATCAAACTAAAAAGGGTTAAGGTTACAGTCTGCCAAAATAAATGTTACAATTTGATCCCAGGTAGAAGTGACATATAGGATACTGATACTTGTCATGGCCATGCCCTTGAGAAACCACTTTGCAACATTTGTCTCCCGGGAGGACTGTACATAAAAGTATTGTAATGCAAGCTGTTCTAGATAAAACATTTATGCAAAATTACAAGCAAGCAAAAATCAAACTAACACCTAATTTACAATGAAACAGCCTGTGTTATGTGTTTGACACAGTCTAAATCAGTGGCCCCCACAGTGACCTCAGCCTTGATGAAAGGCAAGATCTACCTATTGAAACAATGTAACAACACTGTAACACTTGCAGTGAGCAGATCATACAAAGTGCCATTGTCAACTGGTAAAAGTGCTATTGTTAATAGTAAAATGCTTGTTCACTGAAGCTTCTGAAGGTACTGCCATCAGCATTTTATAAATGCATTGTAATAACAAAATCCTAACAACATTCTCAACTAAGCTAAGTGCAGTTCTATGCAGCATCACTTTTCACAATGCCATCAGAAGACAAAACTGCTGCAGTGATGTTACTCACTTAAGTCAGTCTGATGGCTATGACTGAATACTGTCCGTGTAGTTTGGCTCATAGCTAGAGTCTGAGGCAGTCTGCGAGGTGTCTGTCAGTAAGGCGGCTCCTCTAATTTGATTTAATTATTTTCGTCTGTGAAAATGCTATTTTGCTGAAGGTAAATGGATCAAAGGTAGACACTCACTTCCAGTGCTCATGCAGTGAGGAAAGTTAAATTGTCTCTGTTGACAGGTCCCCAAAAGTCCCTTCAGCTCAGTGATTTTTCAAATTAACTACTGTATCACCATGTCAACTCCACTTGACAAAGCAAATACTTGCTGGAATTTGACCACGACCTGGTCATTAATGGGTTTGAGACAAATGCAGCAATACATTCCATGACGTCGAACTCCCCAAAACACAGATTGAACTCTATTGCCACTTTGTCCAGGTGAGCAGAGTCATTCTCAGAGTGAAAAACACCCTTGTTTTCAATGTTATGGTTAATTATTCATATTTCCCATGAGCTGATTCGCTACAGATCAGTGACATTTTTTCCAGGTTGGGAAAGTTTTAGCCTCCCGTCCTTTATATGTGTGATCAAAAAACCAAGCTTAGACTTAAATGCATTCACTGTGCTTATCATGTGGGTCAGGTGTCAGTCTTTTCCCTGGAGCTCATCCTTGAGTGTAATCAGTTTGTGGTCAAGTCTGACAGAAAACCCAGGTCCAGCAGCCACACATCATCTGGCAGTTCCTTGTGCTCCTTGTTCCTTGCAGACAGAACAGTTTATCTCAACAAGTCAATAAAGCATTGTAGCACTTTCCCACAACTCAACCATCAGCACGAAGTAGTAGATCTTCATACGCGGTATCAAGCTCATCCAGTATTACCTTGAATAAGCGATGCTAAAGTGTTTTTGCTTGTATCAAGTTTATCAGATTATGTGAGGAAAGTCCACGACTTTTCCAGCCAAGGCCTGCTGATGAATCACACAATGATAATTCATGAAGTCAGGAAAATCAGGGTCATTACATCATTGTCGGCACTCACCATGCAATGCTGGTGCTCCATCTATAGTAATTGCTATCCGTTTATGAATGGGAATATAATTTTCACTGACATTTTTTTAACTCATTGTAAATATCCCCACCTCTCGTTCGCTCCTTTAAGTGCAAAAGAGTGAGAAAGTCCTCCTTAGTTGTAAAATCCTGGAAAGCCATTCTGACAAAAACAACAAGCTGAGCTGTGTCCATTACATCTAGTGGTTCGTCGAACAAATATTCACAGAGTCACATGTCGATCCATGTCCTCTGACAGTGACTCGACCCTTCTTGTGTCTGATGCAGGACCGAGCGGTACACCATGGATTGTGGTTTTTATGTCATATTTGCTTTTGAAAGGCCTCTGCAGTTATAGCCATTGCTCTCTTGAATAAATCACCATCTATAAAACACTTTTGTTTTTAGCCAAGTGACTTAGAAGAAATGGTGCTTCAGTAGCAGCCTTATTTTGAGCAGCAGATTTAGTAAAAAGTGATTGCTGGGCTTTCAACTCAGATTTCGGCTCATAAACTTTCCTAGCACAGATTGCACTCTTTGGTGTGTAGCTGTCTTTGAATTTCAGCGGGTTGGTGTTGTGGTGCCGCCCCAGAGTTTTATCGTTTACGCTTTTGTTTTTGGTGGCACAACAAACATACACACTTATCTTTCACTAGAGCTTAAAAGAAATTCTTCTTCCTATTCAGGATGAAAATTGTATGCTTTCGCCTACTTTTGTGAAGCCTAGCTTAAATGTTACCTTGCGGGCAATCATCTCCATGGAGAGCCGTATATTGACGTTTGCATTGTAAGAATGTGCAAGAGTCCTCAGATAAAAAACTGTGATTTGTTAGGTAATGTTTTCTCATTAAAATCTTACAATTGCCTACTAATTCAAAAGAATGTATAGGTATACCAGGAAAAAGCAGTATGGTGACAGTGGCTTCACTTTTTATGACATGACAGCACACTATTTTGACACACTATTTCCCTTTTTTAATACTGTCAAGCTGCTTTGACACAATCTGCATTGTAAAAAGCGCTATATAAATAACAGTGACTTGACTTGACTTGACTTGACATCATGAGCAATTCAGTTAAAGATCAGTGGTGAAGCTGATTATCAGTCAATCTTTAAAAAACAGACAGGCTCTTCATGTTAAATGTAATACCCTAATTTCTACAGCTGCCATAATGAGCATAACAATTTCTCCCAGTGGTCTTATTCCTCAGCCTTATAATATCTTAATTACATTTTCATTTTAGTGACAGTTGTTCAGCTGTATTCATAAAAAAGCACAGTATAGCTTTATCAACAGCAAGCGGTGAAGTTTGACAAACCAACCCAATCTCATGAACTATAAGAGGTGGTGATTTCATATGAATTATTAGAATGCATTTTGTATGGAAATGTATGATTTTTAGAAAAGAAAAAACATAAGCATGTAAATCAACCCCTAACCCCCTCCTTAAACCTAACCATCAGTGGGGCGTAAGCAGATCGTAAGAATGTGACTGTACAAATTAATATTTGCCAAAGCATAAAATAATTATGAAGTGCCATGAGGGTATGTTGGACAAACATACAACATCACTGTTTTTGTCACTATGTATTGTTCGCATAGTTTTAAAACTGGGAAAACTGAAGCAATAATCAAACTTGCTGTGCTAGAATGTCCTTTGTGTTCGTTTGGAAGATTCAGATAAATAATTCCTCCTTAAATCACTTCAATGAACCATCAACTATGGCTACTCTTCTCAAATGAGCAGCAGCACACTTAAGCAGTTAAACTTGGACAGAGAGCATAACACAGCAGCCAGTTGAATGTCATTGTAATACTCATTCTTATTCAGACTTGTTCAGGTTCTGATCAGAACTGTCAGCACTGTTATATTAAAACACCCCTAGAGATGTAAAAGACTTGTCAATCCAGCTTAACAATGTGTTCTTAATGGTGCATCCCCACTAGCCTCTAAGAGAGACGTCAAAGCAACTGTAACACATGGAGTTCAATTTTATGATTGCACACTAGCGTAGCCTGAGGTAAAGCAGGTGCTTTTGCATCTTTCTTCGTTCCAACATACTCTATCGTAGACCTCCAAATGAATAATTTAGGATTCAGTAACCCGTGTTTCACACAGTTAGAAATGCCACACTGCTCAGTTTCCTGTCTTCAACAATTAAATAAATGAGCCCCACAAGCACATCCACATGTGCCTTCCAGGGTCATAAATCAACTCATGGTCTAACGTGAGGAATATGATTAATAAAATATAATCGCCAGGTCTTAGACAGCATGCATTGTGTAACTGTCCTTTACTGCTCAGCATCCGCAATAACCATCAGACCCGTCGCTTACAATCAAGACGTTCACAAAGGCCAGTCACTCAAGATGAAGCTGTTGTTTTTCAATTAGGGCAAAATATGACTTGACTGAAATTTTTAATTACTCTCACACGTTGTTGCTAATGTGACCGTGTACCATGTGACAGGGTTTGAATATTCCCCTGTGAGGATATCCTGAATTTCCATCTGGTCAGTGTTTGAAGGACAAAGTAAAGCCATGATGTTCAAAAATACAAAAACTCTAATAAATATGTATCACAAGCGTGAATCAGAAACTATTTGTTACTTATTTACATCAGTTTACAGCAGTATTGGTGCATTTTTGCTCTTATTAATTGTAAGGGAAACAGGTCAATAATTTAGCTCAAAGGGAATCATTTAAGATTTTAAAGGGAACTCCACCATTAATATGCAAGGGAATTAGGACAGAATCACTGTTTTACGGCTGATCACTGAGACGGCCAGCGATTCAGTGAACATATGCCAATATAACAACATTGTGACTCCTCGTGCCTCAACTCGGTTTTGACCAAATCTTAGATTGTCTGATTCGGTCTGATATCCTACATAATTTAGGGTATTTGAATAATTTGAAACCTGTTTTCAAAAGTTAGCATTTTAAGGCCCCAAAACACTGTTGTTGTGTTAATGAATGGCCAAAACCATTTTTAGTTATATTTTTAGTTGAAAACTGTATAAACGCCCCCTTAGTTCTGAAAAGAAAGACTGATTACCCATTGGCTAACTTCACGCTGGTCAAACTAGTCCTTACTCTTTACTCAGAGTAATCAGTATCCCTTTAAGACACAATTTTAATGGTTGCTGTTTACGCATAGGGCCCAGATCTAGATTAAGAACATTATTAGTGATATCATATTTCCCAACCTGATCTGATCAAACTGATGACAATCAGTCATTAATACACAGAAACAGCAAACACCTACAATTAGAAGCATTACACAACATTTCTTCCTCATTCTGTAATATTTTAAGGCATAAACTATGCCTTCATTAAAAGAAACTGGTTAATTTTAAGAGTCTACAGTTTTATCCTTTAGAACAAGCTTTTGTTTCAAACCTTTCCGTTTACCACTAGTTGACCTCAGATCAGGTCAGCTACTTTTGTTTGTCTGCACTATCGATCTAACCGCCTACATGCCTGCACCGTTTTTGGATCAGGGTTTATTTGTAGTTTTCTCTGCCTCTGGTGAAAAAAAAGAAAAGAAAGTAAGTAACAAAAATCAGATGTAAGTGTCAAAATACAAAACTTCTCTAAAACACATTATTAGAATTAAATAACTTCTTAGCAAATTAAATTATAAATTAAATTATGGACTTACATGTACAGTATGTATTGTATTCAAAGGTATGGAATCTGACATTAAAATATGATTAATGTTTGAAATTCTCAATAATCAAAACAAATTGAATATATTATGAACGTATGAATAATGTCTTTAGAATATATATATTTTTTCTTCATCTAATTTGTTCTAATAATGCTAATTTGCTCTATTTGTTCTAATAATGTTCTTTCCTCTTATCTGCAAGACCCCTGTGTAGTTGTCCTATTTCCATCATATTTTCCCTACATGCAGCATATACCAGTGAACGTCTCGGTTACGTATGGTAACCCTCGTTCCCTGAAGGAGGGAACGGAGACGTCACGTCGGATGACCAACGAATTGAGATCATGCTTAGAGAGACCAATCTACTTAGAGTGTAAACTAAATGAGCCAATGCACATTGGCATGCGATTATTGCATCCAGCTGCCGTTGATCACAGCGTGAGTATAAGTAGGCAGCAGATGCAGCGCATATTCAGGTTTCCGCTGAGGAGCCGAGCCGGTGACCCGGCCGCTCAGTGGTGGTACAGGAGCTGTGGCGACGGGACATGATGACCGGATGACCGATGAATTGGGATCCCTAACAAAGGGCCACAGGTACTGCCCTTTCCAGTGTCTACTTTTTGGCGTAGGCCAGGGCTTACCACAAGAGGAACAGCTACTGCTGCTATGGCACTACCCACTCAGTAAGACTGGATAACACTGGGAAAACGTACACGTTCTACTCGGGACAGGGACGTTACGGATGCTCCAACCTTCCCAAAGGAGGTTTCGGAAGCAAATACACATATGAACATTTCTTAGGTGCATATGAAAGATTGGCTAGAATCTACACGAAGGCTATAGAATCTAGCGAACGTGTTAGAGTTCGCCCAGCCCGCAGCTCTACAGGTATCTGCCTGCGAGGCGCCATGAGCCAGCGCCCAGGAGGATGCAACAATTATAGTTGAGTGAGCTTGCAACCTGAACGGGCAGGGCACACCCTTTGCCTGATAAGCCAGGGTGATGGTATCCACTATCCAGTGGGCCATCCTCTGCTTAGAGACGGTATTCCCCTTCTGCCGGCCTCCGTGACAGACAAAGAGTTGGGCTGAGGTCCTGAAGCTTTGTGTCCGGTCTACGTAGCACCTTAAGGCTCGGACGGGACAGAGCAAAGCTAGGGCTGGGTCTGCCTCCTCCGGGAGCAGCGCTTGCAGGCTCACCACCTGATCTCTGAAGGGAGTAGTGGGAAACTTGGGCACATAGCAGGGCCGGGCCTCAGAGTTACCTGGGAGTCGGCCGGCCCGAACTCTAGGCATGAATCGTCGACCGAAAATGTGTACAGGTACAGGAGTTTTCATTGACAGAAACTTCAGCTCGACTGTCTGCAAAGGCTCAAATGGGCCCTGCTGTAGTGCTGTGAGCACTAGAGTCAGGTCCCAATAGGGTATAGAAGGGGGCCATGGAGGATTTAGCCTTCTCGCCCCCCTAAGGAACCTGATGATCAGGTCATGCTTTCCCAGCGACTTCCCTTCTACGGGGTCGTGGTTTGCAGCAATTGCAGCGATATAGACTTTGAGGGTGGAGGGAGACAGCCCTCGCTCCAACCCTTGCTGCAAAAAAGAGCACGACTCTGATTGGGCATCTTCGGGGGTCTTCTCGGCGAGAAGAACACCACTCACTGAACAGGTTCCACTTCAAAGCATAAGCGTGTCTCATAGATGGTGCTCTTGCTGAAGTGATGGTGTCAACTACCTCTTGGGGTAGGTCACCTAGAACCTCCGCGTCCTGCAGGGACCAGACATGAAGTTTCCAGAGGTCTGGACGTGGGTGCCAAAGAGTGCCCCGTCTCTGAGTCAGTAGATCCTTCCTCAGAGGAATCGGCCAAGGAGGGGCTGTCATGAGGAGCATTATTTCTGGGAACCAGGTCTAGGGCGCCACTAACAGGACATGCTCCTCGTCCTCCCTGACCTTGCACAGTGTCTGTGCAAGAAGGCTCACTGGGTGGAAACGCATACTTGCGAAGGCCCCGCGGCCAGCTGAGTGCCAGTGCATCCGAGCTGAGTGTTCCCTCGGTCAGGGAGTAGAACAACTGGCAGTGAGAGGTTTCTGGAGAGGTAAACAGGTCTACCCGAGTGGCTCCGGAACGTCTCCAAATCAGCTGGACCATCTGGGGATGGAGTCGCCATTCTCCCGGGAGCTCAGCTCGAGACAGCTCATTGGTTGCCCGGTTGAGCAGCCTCAGGAATGTGAACAGCACGAAGTGACCTCAGATACTTCTAACTCCAAAGGAGGAGGTGGCGGGTGAGTTGCGACATGCGACGCGAGTGCAGAGCACCTTGTCGGTTGATGTACGCAACGGTCGCAGTGTTGTCCGTGCGGACTAGTACATGCTTGACTCGTAAGCGCCCTTTGAGACGGATCAAGGCAAGGTGCACTGCCAGCAACTTGAGGCAGTTGATGTGCCAGTGCAGTTGGGGCCCCGTCCAAACCCCTGACACTGCAAGCCCATTGTACGTGGCCCCTCAGCCGGTGGTTGAGGCATCCGTGTGAACTACAGCATGCCTGGAGACCTGGTCTAGGGGCACTCCTGCCCGGAGAAATGCAAGGTCTGACCACGGGGTGAAGGTTCTCAGGGGAACAAGGGAGGCATCCCTTGTTCCCCTGAGAGAACAGGGCATTCGCATTCTCAAACACCTCGATGACTGGCTCATATTAGCTCAGTCTCAGGATCAGTTGTGCGAACACAAGGACTTGGTGCTCTCGCACCTCAGCTAGTTGGGCCTTCGGGTCAACTGGGAAAAGAGCAAACTCTCCCCGATGCAGAGGATCGCTTTTCTCGGTATGGCGTCTCGTAGACGGTCCGAGGCGGGGTCTGAGTGTGTGTAACACTGACCTGCGTTCGAGCAGAGGGTGCGTGTGTAGTCCGTTGGTTCGTCCTCCCGATCCGCCCACTGCTGCTCACTGGCGAGAGAGGAGGGTGAGTGTGATACGACACTGGATCGTCCACAACCCCCCGTCCCCTCTGGGGACCCAGAAATAGAGGAATTGCTCTTTGTCGAGTATTTGGGTACCACCCAAGTGGCAGAAAAAAAACAAAAAGATTCTCCGCCCGGCCCTCCTCCTTACCATTTAGAGAGCTTACCATCTCCCAAAGAGCAGGTCCCTCCACCTCTGGGTTGCCTGTCTCAGGGCCTCTTGCTCTTTCGCTTGCCACCAGGTTTTGCTGGAGGCCGCGGGAGCGGGGCGGTGGCAGGGGGCCGCCCTCGGCGACGGCAGCAGCTGCACACCGGGGAAGGATGTACCTGATGGCCGAAAAGGCCGGTCTGAGACACGGGGGAATTCAAGAATCGTGTCTTGTCCGTCTCGCGCATGTTGACCAGACACAGCCAGAAATGGTGCTCCTGGACCACCATAGTGGACATCGCACAACCCAGAGACCGTGCCATAACCTTCGTCGCTCGTAGAGCAAGGTCCGTCGCGGTGCGGAGTTCTCTGAGAACTTCCGGGTCGTGACCACCCTCATGCAAGTCCCTCAGTGCCTTGGCCTGGTGCATTTGCAATAACGCCATAGCGTGTAAGGCGGAGGCAGCTTCTCCACAGGTCATATAAGCATCGCTGGCCAGTCAAGTACCTACAGACCCGGGAGGGGAGGCACGGTTCTCCCTGCCGGTTGGAGGCAGTATTAGGGCACAACTGCATCGCAACGAACCGCTCCACCGTGGGGACCCTTGTAACCCCCTAGCTGCACCACCTTCGAGGGTGGTGAGGGAGGAGGAACCAGCAGATCGGTTTCCGGCAGTAAAAGGTGCCGTCCACGACCTGGTGAGCTCCTCATGCACCTCCGGGAAGAAAGGCACCGAGGCGGGGCGCTGAGAACCAGCGCGGACCACCCCGAGAACCAATCGTGCAACCTTGAGGGCTCGGGACACGGTGGAAGTCGCCACTCGAGCCCTACCCCTACGGCGGCCCGGGAAAGCATAGCCGTTATTTCTGGATCCGATTCAGGCATTGTTACAGTCCAGGAGGAGAGCAGCACAGCCAAATCTTCCTCTCCAGAAAGCTCTGGCTCACCCTCCGATGCAGCAATCGACATCTGGTTGTTGGGAGGAGCGCCAAAGGATACGGCTGGTATGCTCCTTGTAGAGGGCCCAGCACGTTCCATTGGCAGCTCAACTGGTTGCGGCATGCAAGAGGAGCGATGGTCCCTGAAGGGTTTGCCAGCACTGTTACCCTCAGACCGCTCATGCTACTGCCTGAAGTAGCCCCCGCCTGACTGCCGCCATGACGAGAACCATATCGAGGCAGATGCAGCGGAACTCCACCCCTTTGAGGAAACGAAGCTTGGCCCACGACTCCGAGATGAACATCTTCCCGCAATGAGAACATGACTCATCCACAAACGCCACCTCGGCATGCTAGATGCCCAGGCACGTGAGGCAGCGATCGTGACCATCACCCAGCACCAGGTAATGACCGCATCCAGAAATGCCCGGATGATACGTTGTCTATAGCAAGACCCACATCGTCTTTACAAAGACGTAACGTCAAGTTTGCCACACAACGTCGTCTTTAAAAAGACGCACCCGTAATTGCTCTTTTAGGGAAATAGCTCTTTTAGCGTGCTGAGGCGCATAGGGGAGATTGCCGTCTGCAACACACAGGGGGTAGTGCAGCCTGATGTGTGCAACCCACTCGACACGGGAAACCACCACCGCTGAAGAGCCGTACCGCCAACATGAAGAGCTCTCAAAGAGCGCACTGAACTCGTTCAGTCTTCTTCTCGGAATATGGATCTCATGCTGAGCGAGTCTACATACAGTGGAAAACAGCAATGGCAGTGTCAAGGCCGCTTGTTTTTGGATGTCATCGTGACAGTCTCAGTGGGGTAATGGGGGTGCACATTCTGTCACAACAGAATTTGTGTCATTATCCCACTGTCGCATGCGTGAGCTACCAGAGCCTAAGATACTTGTGTGCACACAGAATTTATCAGTGACTCAAAACATCTGCCTTGCCTGTTTTTTTGTCCCCTACAGTCATACGATCCCTCTACAAAAAGAAAGTTTGGGCAATACACATCAAAGAGCTAATCCCTTTACATTTAGATTTAGGCATTTAGCAGACGTTTTTATCCAAAGCGACTTACAAACGAGGACAATGGAAGCAATCACAATCAACAAAAGAGCAAAGATATACAAGTGCTATAACAAGTCTCGGTTAGCTTAACGCAGTACACGTAGCAAGGGTTTTTAAAAATAATATAATAAATAAAAAGAAAACAGATAGAATAGAAAAAGAATATAGCAAGCTAGTGTTAGAGGTCTTTTTTGCTTTTGTTAATTAAGAAAATAGATAGAATACAAAAAGAAAAGTGTTAGTTTTTGTTTGTTTTTTATAAAGAAAACAAGCAGCAAATGAAATGGAAATGAAATGGATGATAAAAATAAATAATACTGTAAAAATCAATAGATAAATAATACATTTTATACACACACATGCATACATATATAGAGAGAGATGCGTAAACATAGAGCTACTATTATATAGGCCACAACAGCTTCTACAATATTATCTATTGGCTATCACATGATGCAGAAGTGCTGACACTGTTTAGTGTTTTCATGCACTGTTAGTATTTTGATACTCTTTTATTTGGGAATACATATTTACCTGTAGTCTTAAACTGCACGTGTAGGTGTTGACGTATAAGACGACTTTCTACATCACTGGAAAATGACAGGATGCGTTTGCAGGTCTGTTTAAGATGACTGTAGGTAAATATCCTCTTAATGTAGCACTCTGTCTTCTTAATTAGACATTCTGTCTTCTATAAAATGTTGTGTTACTCTTTTATGGAGTGGAAACAGCTCCAAACGATGAAGTGGGTGAATGAACTGTCCAAATGAGATTGAATCACAAACTGGCTTAGATCGGCTCTACATTTGATTACTGCTGAACCCATTCGATTCACTGAAAAGAACCGATAAAAAAGAGTGATTCGAATCGTACTTCTGATTATAAACAGACGGCAGAAAATATGGGAGACGCGACATGATTACTGAAATGTGAGTGAAAATTATTATACGGTAGATAAATATCACGTTCCCTGACCAGACAAGAAGATATCAATAAAGTTTTAGTGGGACTTGCCTTTTTACGTTCAGAGAAATTAGCTTGGTAAATCTGCGTCGCCAAAAAGATGGCCCCCTCTGCGACCACCTACGATTTGAAAGGAGTTGACATCTGTCATGAACAATTCAGTTGTCCAGGTGAAACATTACATTTATTTTATTTTATAATTCGCTTAAGTTTTACATTGGTCAACTAAATCTCTCAATCACCTGCCGAAAAAGTACAGATCCGATGGATTCAGTTCAGAGTTCAGAAATATCATGGATTGATTAAATCGTGACAAACAGTAATGCTAGTAGGGGTTAGTAGCCTATTTGTTTCAGTGTTAGGCACTGTAATTGACATGCAATAATATCTTTAGAAACGGATGAGGGTTTGACTGAACTGGTTTATCATGTTTTCTGGACACGTGAGCAGCAGAAACCATTGATGATGTGACAACATTGACATAGTTTGGCATCAGCCCTGGCAAAAATCTAGCATACACATGGATTCAAAGTTAACAAACAAAGACTACAGGCCCAAAAGTCCAATTAAAACTTTAAGACCATTAAGAATTAATCTGAGGCATTGTGGCGTTTATTTGGAGGTTAGGAGGAAATGACCCAGTTAACGCAATCCATCCTTTTTCACATTTGAATAACAAACAGCACTGTGAGACTGAACTATCCCTTTAACTAATTAGATCAAACTTTCTGTTGTCCACAGACAACAACTGAGTAAGTAAATCGTCCCTCCAAGGTTTTTGACCTAAGTTTCATTAACATCAGTGCCCAAGCCTTAATCGTAATTTAACGACAACTGATGAAGTTCCCATTTATGCAGCAAAGAGAAGTCTTCCAGGTCCAACCCATAGACAGGTACAGGGCACTTGTAATCGACTTAGAATTTACATAGGTCACCACAGTAATAGAGTAACAATGGTGCCAGAGACTTTGAGAGAAGGAACAGACTTATCCCTTGAGGGATTTCTTTGATTTGCATATAAATGGGCGGGTAAATGCATGCCTGCCATTATCAGCCTGCCTGACTGGCTAAGAGGAGAGGGTAATGAGTGCCTGCCCCTTTTCAATTAGCATGAGTTCCATTTCAGCGAAAAGACATACATGAGAATATAGGTGACAAAGAAAACATTTCTCTCACTCACAGGAAATACATGATAAACAGCTCAAAAACACACCCAAAAGACTGCGATGAGACAAATTGCCTGTGAAGCTGAAGAGCAAACCAAGAATGCTAATCATGATCCTGATGATGTTTCTTAATGTTTGCATTTATGCATTAAACAGAAAAGCTAGGCCTGGCGGAGCAGGCATTTATTTCAGATTAAGCATCTGTTTTTCACTGGAAAATCATGCAATGATCTGTAATTCCGAAAGCTAGAGGGCCAAGTGGGAGGAAATGGCTTATTTTAGAGAAGCTATTCCAATGCTCTTGCTCTTTGTGTTACTATCATTTGGTGCCTATGACTCATAGCCTTATAAAGTCATTACATAGCTCTCGGTATATGAAATGTACTTCTGCTTAATGCAGAATGCGACGGCCACGTGGCAGTCTATTTGGTCAGTGTGTGAGTGCATTTATTTATTCAGCCTACAGACCTTTGATAGCTGCAACTAAATGAGCTCATCTAAATAAACATAAAGTGGCTTTTTAAGTTAGCATGAGCCTGGGCAACCGCAAACAAACAGACACGGTGAGCGGAGCTGAGATAATCATAACCAGCTGAGGACAATTAACAACTGGTGGAAGACGGTTGCGCCACCAGTAAAGAGGAGCTATAACCCCCACAAGAATTTTCTGGTCTGTCTTTGTAAGAAGTGACTAGAGGGGGCTGCCCAACTCTCTAGGGTCACATCATTACTTGTATTCATGTGCGGCACCTTGCGTTCACTGTCCTTGAGTGAAATGGCATACAAACCTTACAGTACAGAATAAAGGCACGTCTAGGATAATTCTCCTTGGCTGGGTTTGGAATAGAATGTTAGTGCACTAAATAGTACTTCACGAGCTGTATATTCTACAGTGCCAATTGTTTTTTCTGACAAATATGATTTATAGAATGGTGATTGTAAAGCAAATGAATATTCTGATTCTGGTTCTTTAGTAAATCAATTTAAAACAATTCTTGCAAAAGGTGTTTTACACAGACTTTGCGTGATTTTGTGTTTTTAGAGGTGGCATAAATGCAATCCAATAACTGGCCTTAACTATTTTAAACAATATTCAGCAATATTAAACAAAGAAAAAAAATGTGGTAATGCTTATTTTTTTTAAATGCCACTTAAAAAAAATGCATAATTGGTATCCAAGTACATGTAGTCATATAAACCGCCAGCGGTAACTACGTTTAAGTCAGTTAGTTAAAAGCTGTATGTGTTTGATATTTACCAACTCATTAGAGTTGTTCGATCAGGAATCAGAATACACTGTTAACATTTTTATGTTTATGATTCACTACAAAGAACTGACTCATTAGTCTTTCATTCAGGAATCCGACTACTCAATGTCACTAATTCAAAAAAAACAAAAAGGTTCATCAGAGTCATTATGTAATAAGACTATCGGTAGCTGTTTGTTTCATGCTGTAGTTTCAGTAGAGGTGTTGTGGCACAGTCAAAATTTCAACCAAGAGTTTTGTAGTGCTTTGCTGAAAAAAAATCAGTGTTTTGAACAAATCGATTTATTGAATGATTCATTGATTCACTTATAAAGACAGTGGCTGCATCCAAAATCACATACTTCCCTTTATAATAGGTCAAAAACAGCATAACAGAGTAGTATGTCTGAATTCACAGTGTTCTTAAAACAGTAGACAAAAGGTTCAAAGATGACCTACTATGTTGTCATTGTTATGTGACTTAGCAGCATCAGTTGCGTCACTTCACTGCCATTCACAACTCCTCTCCCTTGGCCTTATAGGATAGTAAAGTGTCCATTGATGTGCACTTCAGAATCTAACCAGACAAATGAATGCAGTATGTCCAGACTATTCATACTACACACATTCATATAGAACATACTTTTTAACATTCGCAAAGTATTAGCTTATTTAAAGAATACATACTGTTTTGGACACATCCAGTCACTGAATGTCTAAATGAATCACTGTTTTTGAATGAATCAGTTGAATGATTGATTCAGTGATTCACTACATAAAAACAATTACTTTTTCTCACTACTTACTGATGAAATGATGTAAAGAACTATTTCTGAATACGAACCGATTCTAGTTTCCGACCCTGATCCCAAACCTAAATAGCAGTATTCCAAATCAGTTTGACCTCACAACCTTGTTTGATTCAGTGTGTGTGTAACGGAGGCCAGCTGGTAAGAGCTGTGCGGGTAAACCTCACTCAACGGAACTCAAGAAGCGCACTAATGACCGAGCGATTTTTCAAATCAGTAACAAACTCTGACATGAACTGTCCTATAAATATTGATTCATATGCTCAAAAAGCATTCAAAAAGTGCATAATTCCAGCTTGACCAGCCCATAGATATGTGGCGATAGGCTCTTTCAATTAGAAGGTGGGATGGAATGTTGCACTTTCTCTGATTCATAGTAATGTGAGTGCAACATCTTGATATTTCTATGAATTTTGTTTACATCCAGTTCATGGTAGGATGCCTTTTCCACAAACCCTGTGTGCTTGTCTATATGTCTCATTCTTCCCCTCACAAATCAGCATAGGTGAATCAGTGAAGATGCTTTATTATTAGCATATGACCTGTCTGAACACCTCAGTGCATGCACCAGATTCACGAGTGAAATCTCCTTAGACACACTGAAGGCAATGAGAGGAGACAAGCATGCACAGCTTGTTCCTTTAAACACATCGAGAGCACATCATCCCAGTAGCAAAGCTTTGCAAGGTGCCATTTTCATTCCAAGCTCTGTACTCACATGATAGGCAGCGTACAGATCGTAATACTCATATCATCATCCAACACAACATTATTATCTTCATCTATGTCATTATTAACATTATCATCATTAACATAATCATGATAATTATAAATGGCTTCTGTCGCAGTGAGGGAGATGTTATGAGAAGATTATATGGAGATGAAGGAAAATGAGGACATGTGTTATTATTATATCTTTTGGTACATTTGATTTCTGAATTGAACTACTGGAGAGAAATCAACATGACAGTGGAACGGAGCTACACCAGATCCCCACATACCCTCCCTCTTTCAATTTTGTTTTTTCTCGCTCTTAAGTCTACAGAGAGGGATTGTGTGCATTACACAGTGTGAATTAGGATGACACACTTTCACTCTTTAGGCTCCAACAAACCTGATGCTACTAAACAATACCTTGGCTAAGTTAGCCACTTGATTTATTTATTAATGGATTTTTTTTTTGTCCTCTAGAAATATTTAGAAAATATGTATTTTCAATATATATATTGAATGTGGCATCAGCTTTGACTACGGTCTATGTTTATGTTTATTTGTGTATATTTTGCAATGTTTTAGGACGTAAAATTAATATTTTATGAAGTAGGGTTTGGACTACAGCACTGTTTCATATACAGTAGGAACACATGCATTACTGTGTGTGTTAAAGCTTAACCTTTTTTGACCTGTCCTCATCTTGACTGATTGATTAAAAATAGAGATATTTTGGGAGTGCTACTGTGTAATTGTAATGCATCTCTATGTTACTCAGTTTTGTCTTGTGCCTCACAGTAGGCAAACGTTTGAATTCACAAGACCTAGAATAAAGTACAAGTCATATGGAATTTGGTTTATTTATTTGTTATTTTATTTTATAATTATTTATTTATTTTTTGGGATATACACTGTTTGCTATTTTTGTTGGAAAAGACAAGCTTTAACATTCTGCAAACATCCTTTTTTTTGTGTTTTATTGGAGAAAAAAATGTCACACAGGGTTGGACATGAGGGTGAGTAAATGATGACAGAATATTCATTTTGGGGTGAATTATTCCTTTAAATTTGCTCACCCTTTCTCTCCTTCTCTTCCTAGATGTTTGTCCTTTCATACATCATTTAGCTGACGATGTGGACTGTGTCAAGGCAAGATTCAAGGCCTGACGTAAGACCAAACCATCTGATGCCAGAAAGCTTGTTCTTAAATCTAGAATCTACTCCATTTTTTTTTCTTTGTATTTCTTTTTAATCCTCCCTCTAACAAAATGCCACATAGTAACGCTTGCTTTGCTTTGTCAGTTTTTCATCCCTTTAGGCGTCTCTGTTGAATGCCTTGAAATCCATTACCCATATGTGACGTTTATCTTTTTTCCCTCTCTGAGTGGATGTGCTTGTACTGGATTTTAGCATATATAAAACATGATAATCTCATTACTCTGTCACACATTAAATCAAAACCGAACTGTATTTCTGCTCCATGTGAAAAGAGAACCTAAAAGTATATTGCTTAACATCATCTAAAAGCTAATCCATCAATTCAATTTTATGACAAATTTCACTTTTAACTCTCCTAAGCACCAGTGATCCAAGTTTGCCCAAATTTGACCCAAATTAAAAGACTAAAAATCAGAACGGGACAGTAAAAGAGATGAGAGTTGAATTTGCAAAAAAAAAATAGGATTCAAGTCAAAGAAAAGAAATGTTGATTTTTGTTGTTGTGTCGTTTGACAGGCCTAGGCCTAATTTAGTTTGAAATGAATTAATCTTTTTTGTTCCATGGAAAAAAAGAAAGTCATAAGAGAGTGAGTAAATAATGATAACATTTTTGAGTGAACTGTTTCTTTAAGAATTGTATGATCTAAATTGATCCAGCAAGATATAGGCCTATCGCATTCTATTTATATATTTTATCATTTCAAATAAATTAATTTATTTGAATGATCAAGTAATGTGCAGCATTGCATTACTCATGGTTTCACTGTAACCCTGGTGCCTGCATCACCATTTTGGAGGTCATGGTAAAACAGACAATAATATCTAACATCCTTTCCACATGGCTAACCTCAGACAAGAAGAGGTGTGGCTCAAGGAACAAATAAATCACCTTAACCACAGCGCCACCATCAATTGCCCGGCCATAAATCAGGGGGTCACGTATGCACGTGCCACCAGCCGTGCAAGTCTGCATGCGCATGTTTTATATGTGATTTAATGCTGCAGGTTCATAAATGAAAATGTAATACAAGGATATGCGCCTTTGGGTCTCACATTCCCCTGCAGATCAACTTCTTTCATTTCATTTATGACATGGATGCGTAATGAAGTTCCTTATTTAGTGGTTCCTTTGCCCTGATGTGCGAAGGTCTGACTGATTACTGTATTGATCAGTGGGTGGTACAATCAGTTGCTTGAACAATGAATTGATTGATTTATTGATTGACTTTATTAGTTTACTAGATTTTACTTGAGAGAGAAATAGATAAAGGCCACATAGTCCCCAATGAAACAAAAACAATATGGGAATATACTGGAAAATATAATGCAATATATGAAATAATACATTTCCATATATGGGAAAGTAGTGCTTATATTTTTCAATATGCCTCATTGTATGCATGGACCATGTATGGCTATATATTGATATGTATTGATAAAAACATATGAAGACAAAAACCACCACATTTTTGACTTGTAATGTTTTTTTTAGAACACTCAGTTAATTCTCTTTTATGAGTTAATGTATCAGTTTAAGTAAAGCTGAACACATATTCACAAACTTTCATCTCACTTTATTGTTTGCATAGTTACACATTTCATATCTGAAAATATGTGTAGTAAAATTTTTACTGTGAACAATTTTTGGACAAAATATTATTTTATTATATATAAACACACATGCACATACATATTGTGATTTATTAACGTACTATATAATTCTGTATATTTTGAAAATAAATACATACATACAAAATAATAAAATATATTGATCGTTAATATATAAGACAAGTTAAATGAGCAGCTAGTTTAATTCATAATTTTATGATATTTCAATCAAAGTAGACCTTGTTGAAAGCATTCGTCTGTAAATTAAAACTTGAGAGAGACAGCCAGTAATTATATTTTCAAATGTCTAAATAAATGAAAATAATTATAGTATTCACTATTGAGTAGCTAGCCCATGGAGGACGGAAGGGTGTAATTAACTAATTATTTTCAAGCATTTCATCTCATTTGTTCTCATTATTTTTCTTTTTGCTCCCATTGGTGACCTCATAAAGACTTTTTTAAATAACTTACATGAAATGTGAGCAGGCCTATTAGATATTGTTATGGAACCTGCACTCATAAATAAACCCATTACATTATTAACAGTCTCATATGAAAGATCTGACCGGACGTATTATGTTAGAATTCACTGTTCTGTGTTGTATCCAAAATATCTTCTCTTTTACTCTTTCTATCTTTCAGACACAGCAAGTATGAGCTGACAGGAGGCATCAAAACAATTAGTATTGCTCAACTGTGGGCAGCTGCTGCTTTCAGAGAGATTCGGTGGCGAGATCGGCTTTGACATCAAAAGCGTGAGTTGAGCGCTTCCTCTCGACATGAGCACCGTTCCACTAACTCACATAATTGCACACTGACATCAATTAGACCTTAATGAGGGCACCCAGATTAGATCCAAACAGAAAAAATATGAAATGTGACCTTTCATGGACTAAGAACACTTTTGCGTTCATCTGGTAGGAATAGATTGGACACTAGCCCAATTTGGGTTTTGTGGAAATAATATTTACAGCGTAGAAAATTAGAGACAATTTGGACTCCATCTAAAACGCTGTCAGCATCTCATATATCACAATGGTTAGCACTAAGAGCTGAACAGATTGCTGCCAGTGTTTCTAATCTGTATGGTTATATTCAGACTAGCATACTAATTGCACTGTTTCTGCAGTATTATAGTGTGGACAGTATAATCATCTGTATGAATGGAACGCCTGTATGAACACCTGTATTGGTGAATTCAAGATCATGTCAAAAAGATGGTATTTATGAGTCGAACACATCTGAACCGTGACTGGGGAACTCAAAATTTTCTTTAGTTTCCGAGTTGCGGGTGCGTATAAGTACTCAACTTGCAGCCTCTTCATAAACTGAATAAAAACAAAGCATAAACACACATTGTTTATTCATTTATAGAAGTAGTTTTAACAAAAAAATGCAGTGAGCAAAACCGTTAGCTAGGCACAAACAATACCAGACAAAGAAAGATCAGAAACAGAGGAACTTCAATAGGCAAGATGAACTTAATCCAAACATGAGTGATCTAATTAACGAGTTACCTTTAGATTAAAGTGCCCCTAATGAAAGGTTCATATTTAGGTTTTGGGAGTCCACAACAACAGGTTGACATGCATGCAAGGTCAAAAACACTTTCATTGTCTTATAATATGCATTTATTTTTTACCTTACTTGCTCAACGACTCCCAAACGATTTTTCCAAACCCCTGCTTTGCATGACGCTAATCTGCGGTGATTGGTCCGATTGGTCTCATTTTCATTTCATCATGCCTGTAATGCCCGATAAAGCAGCATTTGTGAGTGCAGTGCTGCTTTGTGTACAGCGTTACTGGGGAAACAGCTATTTTTACCGCTCCAAAAGTGGCACCTAGTGGCAAAGAAGGAATTTGCATTCATTTTCATTCAGACCAAGCAAAAAGAGCAACAAGTGGGCGGGCAATATGCTAATATTTAATGTTGACATCAACATGAAACAGCTTGGGATTCATTAAAAAAAAAATTTCAATTACTACGTTTACATGGACATCAGTAATCTAATTATTTACCTTATTCTAAATAAGCCAATATTATGATTATGGTGTTTACATGAGTTGCTTTTAGAATATTTCTTTCATGTTCCTGTTTTACATGTTATAGTACATAGTTCGATTAATGGTGAACGTCATTACGTCCCACGTGACGCATCCGACGTCCCCTCCGGAATTTCACATATAAACATATAGTTCGTCTTCGTGATGATGCCATGTACAGTTTTGGGTGTTTCATTTTTAATTTTATGAAAGCTTCAAGTGCAGTTAATAATATGTACGTGCATACAAACGATGGCTGTGTTAAAGCTCTTTTATTTGCCGTCAAACGGTTGACCACTGCCGTGTGTGTGTCCTGTCGCAAAATGCGGCAAAAAGTCCTACACGGTGGTAAAAATGTGATTAAGGTGTTTACATGTCTATTCTGCACTTCAGTAATGCAACTAAAATAGGAATACTCCACATGTCTTCATTTGATTTCTGTTTACTTCGATTATGACTTTAGCCGGATTAAGGTAATCAAAAATCTCTGTTTACATGGTAGATTCTTAATCGGAGTATTGTCTTAATCGTATTAAAATTGGAGTATTGTTGTCCATGTAAACGTACTGAATGATTCAGAGTTGACTCTTTTGAGAGACAAAATAACTTTATACACAGTGCACTTTCATATTTAAAACTTTGCAGGATGTTTTCATTCACTTAGAGCTGTGTTACACACAGCATGAAAGGCCATTTTCAAAAATCCATAATGGGACACTTTAACTACTGAGAAACAAAGAAGAACTCTAGGGGCGTCATGCACTCAAGATTTTTGAGGGGGCAAACATTTTATGCTTGTCATGTGACACACAGCAGCCATGATAGCACTGTATAACATATAGGCTTATGTTTTATTTATTTTTTTTTTTTTCCTTTTCATTCAAAACATTTTCAAACGTGTTAACTATATCAGGAAATATCTTAATATCGTATCTGAATATTTCCTGATATTTTCCTTATGCGTTTTGCACCTTTATAGATTATGTTATTTGATCAATAAATGGAGATGGGCAAAGTAGACTAAGGCTGATGATACACGGGGCAACATTTTTTTTTAGCAATGCTGCTTGGGCACTTTCCCATTGAGAATGGGTAACAAATTTATATCTGGATATTTTAGATCGGTCATGGGCTCTGTGTGTCACAGTCTGTGATGGCGAGGAATGATGGAGACGAGGAATAAACGAAACAGTCTTTAATCCAAGAAACACAGAGTACATCCAACACTGGGAATGGCAGGAAACACACGAACATAACAAGTAGAACCGACCGAGACAGACTGCACAGACTAGGCCTTAAATACAGGGGATGATTGGGGAAACACAGGTGTATGGGATGACTAATCAAACTAATTAACAAAACGAGGACAGGAACATGACCAAATAAGGGAACAGAAACAGGGGCAAAACATGACACAGACAGTCCATTATCCTGACATTACGCCCTCTCCCGGAAGGTGCGTCCTTGCACCGTAGCAACAACAGAGGGAGGTGTGGGTGGGAACTTGTGAGGAGGTTCCGGAGGATAAGGGAACAGAAACAGGGGCAAAACATGACACAGACAGTCCATTATCCTGACATTACGCCCTCTCCCGGAAGGTGCGTCCTTGCACCGTAGCAACAACAGAGGGAGGTGTGGGTGGGAACTTGTGAGGAGGTTCCGGAGGAGGACAGACACTCGGGAGGGGGCCGGCAGACAGAGACCAGGGAGGTGACGAAAGAGGGAGGAGCAAGGAGGGGCCCGGAGCAGGAGGAGCCAAGCAGGACCCAGGCCACAGCCATAATGTCGACCCACGGTGGAGCTGACGGAGGCATGGAGGAGGAATGGGCGCCGAGTCCAGGAGGGCGACCAACTGCGGCGGAGCAGGTGGTGGAGGAGTCCGAGGAAGAGACGGAGAGCCAACAAGCCAGGGGGACGCCGAGGATCCGGGGGGCCAGGGTGGAGCCGAGGGCTCTGGCGACCAAGGTGGAGGACAGTAATGATGGTGGGCTGAGGGCGAGCAGAGGGGCTGCCAGACGACAGCGGTGGAGGAGGCAGGAGCGGGTGGGAGAGTGGGCATTTGTGCATCTCCGGGCATTCAGGGCTTAACTCTGGATCTGGATAACTACACATAAAAACCCGACTTTTTACTTAAAGGGGTCATATGATGCGATTTCTCTTTAGAGTGTTACAAGCTGATTGTGAATAGATAAGATCCCTGAAGTTGCAAAGACTAAAGTCTCAAAACCAAAGAGATATTCTTTATCAAATTTAAGACTCTGCCACTCCCCCCTAAAACGGCTCGTTCTAACACGCCCCCACATATCTACCTCACTATGTGGAAATATTAGCATAATGCCACCCAAATGTGCACGCAAAGAAAGAAGGCGTGGTTTCAGTAACCGCAGTTAGTGTTGAAGCAGCCATGTCAGGGAGACGCTGTGTGTTTCTAGGCGAAAGCAAAAGCACTTTATTTGGCCTTCCGAAAGTAGATGCATTTAGGAATCTTTAAGATTACTTACAACAGAAC
>NW_015505617.1:824589-825710 GCF_001515645.1 Sinocyclocheilus grahami | reverse complement strand
TGTACAGTATTTGAAAAATAATGTGTTTTTTGAACATTAAAGCATGTCAACATATTGTTACACCAAATACACAAAATAATGATTTTTAAAAAAGCATCATATGACCCCTTTAAGTACCAGATATGGGTGTCATGCCATAAAATATTTTTAATACGACTGACTTTGTATTTAATGTGAATTTAATAACAATATTGTTAGTTATTAATTATAACACTTTCATTTTACAAAGAGCAAAGAATATTTTTATTCAGTCTAGCCAGAGTTCAGGCACTCTCAAAAACTCCAATTAAAATCACTGAAGCTGTTTACACTGTGAAATGAATATCTTAACTTACATTCGTATGCACATCTGCACTTTGTTGTTTCTGATGAGAGAATTCGCCGGAGAATTCAGTCAGCGAGCTAGTTAAGAAAACACCACGTTTCAGCGATGACTCATCTGAACGTCTCTGATTGGCCACTGCGTTCATAAGCTCAACAGCATCATGTGTGATTGGTTATAATGCAGCGCTGTACAGACGCATCTGTCTCTGGCTCAGCGCCAGCCAGCGAACACAGATTTGAATTTAGCAGCTGATGCTGTGCCGCACTGAACGATCTAATCACACCGGTGTGATTGTATCAAATATAAAAATAAAATATTATTCGGCTATTTTTTGTCTTTTGGGAGCTGCATTCAAAATCCACTTGGCTCAGAAATCTGAGGAGGCACGTGCCCCCTCACTTTGAAGGGGCATGACGCCTCTAAGGCAGACAAAACAGGAACTGAATACACTGAAAATGAAAACAACAGTGTATACTTGTTACAATGCATTCTGCTCCATTGGCCTTCCATATTTCAGTGTCTAACTAGATAGAATATCAATTACAATTTTCAAACCATAATATCTTTTTCTTGACTATTTGGTTAGAATGCCAGGGGTTTGAGTTAGAAAAAATGAACTAGAAATGCAAAATAAGATTTAGCATGTAATATAGACATTTAACAACAACGTAGCACACTGCTATTTGAAATGTTTATCTTTGGATACACCATACATTAGTACATTCTACTGTAATATAAACTACCAGGAAGTAAGCTATGCAGTGTATACTGCACAGTATGCTAGTATTCCATTCTG
>NW_015505617.1:818586-824494 GCF_001515645.1 Sinocyclocheilus grahami | reverse complement strand
GAGAGAGAGAGAGTGTCACATCACAGTGGAGTCAGCTGTCTTTATCGTGGCTTGTGTACTGCAAACACATACCTGCTTGCGATTATGGTAAGGGGTGTTACATTTCCGACGAGTGCTTGCGGTGTTCGGCCAATCACAATGCACTGGGTCAGCTGGCCAATCAGAGCAGACTGTGCTTGTCGGAAGGAGGGACTTTGTAGAAAACGAAGCGTTTGAGAGAGGCGGGGCATAGAGGACCTACATTAATGTACAGTATTTGAAAAATAATGTGTTTTTTGAACATTAAAGCATGTCAACATATTGTTACACCAAATACACAAAATAATGATTTTTAAAAAAGCATCATATGACCCCTTTAAGTACCAGATATGGGTGTCATGCCATAAAATATTTTTAATACGACTGACTTTGTATTTAATGTGAATTTAATAAAAACATTGTAAGTTAGGCTAAAATCATAACACTTTCATTGTAGATAAAGAGAGCAAAGAGCATTTACATTATCAAAAAACATTTTCTCTCCCTTCAGTTTAGAGTTCAAGCACTCTCAAAAACTCCAATTAAAATCACTGAAGCTGTTTACACTGTGAAATGAATATCTTAACTTACATTCGTATGCACATCTGCACTTTGTTGTTTCTGATGAGAGAATTCGCCGGAGAATTCAGTCAGCGAGCTAGTTAAGAAAACACCACGTTTCAGCGATGACTCATCTGAACGTCTCTGATTGGCCACTGCGTTCATAAGCTCAACAGCATCATGTGTGATTGGTTATAATGCAGCGCTGTACAGACGCATCTGTCTCTGGCTCAGCGCCAGCCAGCGAACACAGATTTGAATTTAGCAGCTGATGCTGTGCCGCACTGAACGATCTAATCACACCGGTGTGATTGTATCAAATATAAAAATAAAATATTATTCGGCTATTTTTTGTCTTTTGGGAGCTGCATTCAAAATCCACTTGGCTCAGAAATCTGAGGAGGCACGTGCCCCCTCACTTTGAAGGGGCATGACGCCTCTAAGGCAGACAAAACAGGAACTGAATACACTGAAAATGAAAACAACAGTGTATACTTGTTACAATGCATTCTGCTCCATTGGCCTTCCATATTTCAGTGTCTAACTAGATAGAATATCAATTACAATTTTCAAACCATAATATCTTTTTCTTGACTATTTGGTTAGAATGCCAGGGGTTTGAGTTAGAAAAAATGAACTAGAAATGCAAAATAAGATTTAGCATGTAATATAGACATTTAACAACAACGTAGCACACTGCTATTTGAAATGTTTATCTTTGGATACACCATACATTAGTACATTCTACTGTAATATAAACTACCAGGAAGTAAGCTATGCAGTGTATACTGCACAGTATGCTAGTATTCCATTCTGAACACAGTTTGCATTGATCAAACAGTGTTTTTGTGTTTGGTATGGAGGGAACGGGTAACCAGCCTAATAGATAGACAGTTTCCTGTTCAGAGGGTGTTTTGTTCCCTCATCAGGATCCAATAGCAGGAACTGCACGCTTATGATAGAAAACCAGTTCCCCCAGAGCAGAATACAGCTCCCAGGAGGCCACACAATGACATCACTGCTCAGAGTTATTGTTCCAGAAAACCAGTTTGGAATTAGTTCAGTCAGCCCTAGATGTGTAGTTTATTTGTCCCCACAGTGAACACAGAAACCTGAAGTAAAACCTGCCCTTTAGCAGGTTATGCTTATGTTGCCACCATGTTTCTAGCATTCACCTTTCAAAATGCTCACACAAATGTAGGTTTACAGTTTGTTCCAATGTACTTGCTTTACTGAAGTCAACACGGCTTTTTTCTAGCATCTGAACATTAAACTGAGATAAGAAGGAAGCATTTTTCGCATGCAAGTATTTACACATCTTGCCTGTAACCTCCAGGAAGGCTGTCCCTTTAATAAAAAATGTGCTGCAAGTTGCTTTAGATGTTGATGCCAAATTCCAAAATATCCACATGCAATTTAGTCTGTCCTAAAATTACCTATAACATTACATTTTCATAAATATTTAAATTAGGCAATTTTAAAATTACTTTTTAGCTACCTAAGGTGACTTTTAGTGGACGTCAGTCCGATCTCTTCAAGCACACACAGATGTAGTTCATCACATTAACTATGAAAACGCATTCATTAACTTTCACAACCATAAAATATAGCTTTTGAAGTCAAATTCTTTATGATTTAAAACCTTAGCAGACTTTATTTGTGACCCTGGACCACAAAACCAGTCATAAGGGTCCATTTATAAGCTTTCCATTGATGTATGGTTTGTTAGGATAGGACAATATTTGGCTGAGATACAACTATTTGAAAATCTGGAATCTGAGGGTGCAAAAATAAACCTAATTATTGAGAAAATCGCCTTTAAAGTTGTCCAAATGAAGTTCTTAGCAATGCATATTACTAATCAAAAATTAAAGGCACAATATGTAATTTTCGCCGCTAGAGGGCGCGTATTCAAAATAAACAAAGAGACAAAGGCGTAGTTTGATGACGTCGTGACTGAGTGTGGAATCATGGGAGTTGTCGTCTCCATCCCCACAGCCGATGCAATCCGACGGGACTCGGGCAGAAATCATGTTCATGGATGAGCTAATGATTTATTAACGTAGTAGAATGAAGCAGGGTGAGGCTGAAAGCCGTCGAAGCGAAACGAGGCCGCTGAACGAGCTCGACACACGGCTTGAAAGCAGAGGAGCTTTGATTATGCCACAGTCGACCACTTCCGCTCCTTCCGGTCGTGAGTATGTGGGGGGTGGGGGAAGCAGTGATGTTTTATCATATTAGATACATTTGAAAGTTCTGTTATAATGCTACTCTGTGCGGTCGTCACCGGTCTATTAAAGCGTCTTTGGTGTTTCCATGTTTTCTACAAAACAAAACCGGAAATCGAGGGGTTATGACGTCATTAGCAGGCGACACAATGACACTATGGACACGGACCGTGTCACTTAAAATTGCTAATTTCTCAAGTCGGCAAAATATATAACACTGTTCTAGTGGTTTTTGGATATTTTAATAAAAAAATCTTACATATTGTGCCTTTAAGTTTTTATATATTTACAGTAAGAAAATTTACAAAATATCTTCATGGAACATGATCTTTACTTAATATCCTAATGATTTTTGGCATAAAAGAAAAATCAATAATTTTGACCCATACTATGTATTTTTGGCTATTGCTACAAATATACCCCAGTGACTTAAGAATGGATTTGTGGTCCAGGATCACATTTAGCAAAAAAGTGTATTTGTGCTTCTTTCTTTAAAATAAATGCCACTAGCTTTGATATTTTGTTATCTAATCCAGTGACATTCAGATATTTTTATGCACACCTCAAAACCAGACCTGATCCATTTGAGAGGGAGTTCAATTCAAAGAGGAGAGATCCTGAGTGTGTTTGTGTGCATGAAACAAGGGCTGATATTGCAGAAACTTCTTCCCTCAGGCTGTGAAAATCATACTCTACACACACACACTGCTGCAGCTGCTGTTGGCCAGCAGGTATGTCACCAGGGACAGACTGACATGTTGTGACACTCTAAAAGGCACACAGACAGGGAGAAAGCAATAACACACACACACACACACACACACACACACAGCCTCAAACACAGTTCAAATGATTGTGAATAAATGTCCTGTTAATGGTGACAGAGCCTTTAATTCTAAACACACTGTATTGAATATTTTATAAAAATAAAGTGTAAACGATAAATTCAAGTATGTGCATACAGTGTGAATGTGTTTAATGGAATTATTGGCAGTGTCTGGAGGCAATTTTTGAATACTTAATATTGTTGATTGCATATGTAAAACTAGATTTAACTAAATTAACCTATTAAGAGAGACAAAATGCAGGGGCGTGTTTAGTGTTTTGGGGGGCCCTCAGCAAGTGGTCCCGGAGGGGCCCCCCTCGGAGGATTTTGCGATCAGTTCCGGGGTAAGGATGGGTATCGTTTACATTTTATACTGCTTATCGATACAGTTATCCATACTACTCTCTATAATTTGGTGCAAAAATAAATTATGTAAAAAGATGATGAAAATTTTAACATTTAATTACTGCATTTTACAAATGCCTCCAAGCAAACATAAAAAGGCACATAAAGCACTTTTTTTATTTTTATAAAAAGGCCCTTCAAAGAGAGAGAAAGAGATTTCCTCAGCATATCATAGCACAACATATTTGAAGCTCATATGCATAGGAGCACAACAGAATGTAATAGAGAATTCTGGCATCTCTAGCTATTTTTATTTAAAAAATTAAAATATTGACTTTCTCAGGGAGCTGGAGTGATTTCTCCTAACAGAGAGTGTCCCTCTGTTTTAGAGGTACTTTTTTTAATCTCTGTTTTTATCTACATGATAAAAAAATGCTTCTTTTTAACATGTAGAATTATTTATAGTGATACTCCAATCAGGATTTTTACAGACATTCATTTTGAAAATGGAGTGAATTCCCCTCTTAGGTGACTCTTGTGGAAGTTTTGTTAATTTTTTATTTGAGTGGTGGAGGGGGGAATTTTTTTATTTTTTTTTTCAAAAATATGTAATTAAATGTTTGATCATGCTGTGTGTTTTTCTTTTTACAATGGGGCAATTGTTGAGTGTGCATGAGCACACAGTCTCTGGAGAGCGCACGAGTGCTGAATGGTTTAAATACTGGCCAAACTTTAAAAAAAAATGCAAATTATAAACTTTATTGACGATGAATGTAAACTGATGAATGTAAACTGTGAATGATGAATGTAAACCTCTCACAGAAGCGTTATCCAACCCGTTATCAGCTTGAGATCGGTTTATGATAACAGCTTCTAATTCGCCATTAACACAGAAGTACGGAGATAAAACAACACGCGTATCGATAACAGTATTGTTTGTCCTGAAGCTTATCGGTAGTCCGGTATTAACCCAATTATACGCACCGGTCCAAAAAAATGCCGGTTCTCGACTCCCATCGGAAGAAATCGCGTTGCGTGGTGCCTAAACACGCTACTGACAAAATGAGAAATGGATTGTAATAGTTAAGATATGTAAGAAAAGTAACAAATAAAAAAATCAGAAAGTCAGAAAGAAGACCAAATGCAATTTAGTATGCAAATATTGTTCTCTTTAACATAAACTACCATTTTTAAAATATTTTTTTTACATTTATGATGTTTTAAAAAATCTATTTCAAATAAATGCTGCTCTTTTTTATTCATTTTTTAATCAAAGAAAGTTCCACAAAACTATTACGCAGCAGCACAACTATTTGTGACCCTGGACCACAAAACCAGTCATAAGGGTACATTTTTTGAAACTGAGATGTATACATCATCTGAAAGCTGAATAAATACGCGTAGGAGTGTCAATTGTCCACTTGAGAGATAGGTGGTGGTAATGCACTTATAAGTCTGCGATCCGCCGTAAAGCAAGAAAAAGAAGAAGACGCCTCACGAGCCTGCTGTTGAGAACGCGCTCAGGAGGACGCGCCGCTGCTCAGGACAGTTCAAACAGTTCGGACATTGCGGTGAATCAGAGGTAAAAAAATTATATAAATACTGTTCAGTTTCTTGCACAGACCGATCGTTTCCTGTCTTTACACATCAATGTATCGTCACGAGCCACAGGGTTTAATTTGGTTTTGTTTGTGTGTTTTTTTTTTACTCTCCCTGGGGGTAAGCAGATAAACATCACATTTTCATTTTTTGGGTGAACTATCCCTTTAAGACTGGTTTTGTCTTTTGTACTATTTCACAGTATTACTGATTTGCTGCATTTTGAATCAAATAAATGCAGCCTGCGTGAAATTAGATTTCTTTCAAAAATCTTGTCCTCAAATATACACACACATATATATATATATATATATATATATACACATACACA
>NW_015505617.1:745141-818494 GCF_001515645.1 Sinocyclocheilus grahami | reverse complement strand
TATATATATATATATATATATATACATACAGTATATATATATATACATACATACATACATACATATATACTGTATGTATTTGTACAATTATGCCCTTGTTTGTATTGTACTTAAATAAGGTGGACATAAATATTTGAAACATGCTTGTGGGTATATAATTATCTCGTTACAGGCCTTAACACCCCCTTTTCCAGCTCACCCACAGCTTTCCATGTAAGAGACATTAATTAGTGTGTTTGGAAGTAAACAGAGAGAGAGGTAAACAATACACCGTAACTAATAACGGAGTGGCCGTGAGTTAAAGAGCAACATGTTCAGATTGGACACAGCAGAAGCAGCCGCAGGAGACAGCTAATGGCTTTTAAATGACTGACAGATGACAGTGTGCGCGCTCTCCTAATTGAATAGAGAAGGCCATCGGATCCAAAAATAAACTCCATGAATTTCTCACTGAATGGGATTTGTAAAGCAACCAAAAATAAATAATGACCATTGAAATATTGGTTATTAGATCTGTGTTCCCCCTATATGAGTCTCCACCAAAAATATAGTATGCCATAAATGGTGGGTCATTTTTTCTCTTCACTTGCTGTTAAGTAATATAAATGTACACTTTCACTTCCCATATGCCAGTTCTGACTGAACACATTCAAGGCTTCAATGAGCAATCTCACTACTTTTAGTTGCAAAAATTAAAATTCTGTGACCATTTATTCACCTTCATGTTTTTTCAAACCTGCATAACTTTATTTAGTCTGACGAACAGGCTCCAAACTAAATTTCATTATCTTTAATTAAGGTCTTTTCATTATTTATTTATAATTTAAGATCCATTATTATTATTATATTATTAATATCTTCTTTTGTGTTCTGCAGAAGAAAGTTGTTGAAGATTTATCAAAACTATTAATCATTTTTGCATAAAACTTTTTACAGTGGAAAAAAAATACTGAGTGCCTCCTTAGTAATTTCCTAAGAAGAACAGCAGTAGAGGATCTAGAAGTATACAAGATGAAATGCAATAGCTGTGTTAGGAAGACATAAACACATTAACAAACGTGAAACGCAGAACACCTTGACCTCACAAACAGCAAAATAATTGAGAGTTCTCTGAATTTTCCAGCTGAGAAATGGTTTTCATTTACAGAGGTTATAAAAAGTGAGTAATATAGGTATGAGTGCTGAATGTGGCTAATAAATGGATGGGGACGGGATGTACCAAATCAACCCAGTCTGGCTGAGCACAGAAATAGTATGAAGAAAAAGTCATTTACAACAACATTATATGAGATTCATAAATATGTAAAATACAATAAAAGCCTTTTCATTTGAGATTCATTTATATGTTAAACAGAGGTTTAGGCATGGTAACAAAAACATTTTCTTGTAAAAATTTAGCATACAAACTACATACTTCTGCTCTTTAATTTTTTTTACATGCACCAAGGCGCAGAGTATAATTTCCTAATTAATGTTTTTCTCCACTGGAAAAAAGGGGACTTGGGAAGAAATTGGAATGCATTTGACAAAAAATGAAAAATAATAACAATCTATGTACATCTATGCCGTTTCTTCTACGGGGCAAAAAAATATAAATATTTATAAGATTAAATAAATAATACATAATGAATCTTAAATTATAAATAAATAAATAATTAAAAAAATACCTTAATTAAAGATTTTCTTTACTATTATGACATTTTCCCCTCATTTATTTAGTTAATTATCAGCATAACAATTTGTGACCCTGGACCACCAAACCAGTCATTAGAGTCACTTTTTTTTAAATTGAGATTTATACATCATCTGAAAGCTGAATAAGCTTCCCATTGATGTATGGTTTGTTAGGATAGGACAATATTTGGCCGAGATACAATGATTTGAAAATCTGGAATCTGAGGGTGCAAAAAAAATCTAAATAGAGAAAATCGCCTTTAAAGTTGTCCAAATGAAGTTCTTAGCAATGTATATCACTAATCAAAAATTAAGTTTTGATATATTTATGATAGGAAATTTACAAAATATCTTCATGGAACATGATCTTTACTTAATATCCTAAAGATTTTTGGCATAAAAGAAAAATCGATAATTTTGACACATACAGTGTATTGTTGGCTATTGCTACAAATATACCCCAGCGACTTAAGACTGGTTTTGTGCTCCAGGGACACATTTAGGTGAAAAGTTGAATTAACATGGCTTACAGCATAAACGACATGAACTCAAGTTTGTGTAAAACCTGATGATCATGTTCTCCAGCAGGATTTGAGAATGATCCAAAGAGCACCTTGTGTTTCAATGGAAGCAAGAACATCTGACCTTTTGGTAACCGGTAAATGTCACAAATTTCTTACATTTGACCAGTTACCTAGAAATAGGGCAAAAGCTCAAACATTTGCCATTCATTTTCTATCCTAACATTCTTTTTGCTTTTTTTAAATTGCAAAACATATTTTAAGAATTAAATTAGATTACAAAACCCATAACTTCCAGTTCAGAAACACCCCTACATAACACTTAGACACACCCCCTGCACTGAGCCGCGGATACCCATGCTTGACTCCACAGTTCTGCACCTGTAATGTGATGTGACAGCAGCACTGCCGGTTTTCTGTCTGGCAGCGCATCAATGCACCACAGATTTGATCTCCCGCATCATCTCAACCGCAGCTGCACCAAAGCACATCCCCGGAGACTCTGTTCCCAATTCATTTACATGATCACACATAAGAGGTCAATTCAAACATTTTTTGGCAACAGTCACTGCAAAACCAACCTGTTTTCCTTTCTAGGCAAAATAAACGGAGTGGCACAATTTGCTAAGACCATTCTGTGAATACATTTATGTGAAATAAAAGCAGGATTCGTGTTTATGAAACTCATCTATTAATGCATATTCATCTTTCATTGAGGTTGCTGCACACACCGATTCATGAATACACAGATTGAAGTTTTCACACTAAGTTTTTTATTACTGTAAAATGTCTAACAAGCTGAAAAAAAACCCACATTCTTTTTCCACTTATGGATAAACAAACAGAAGTGAGTAATGTCCACTGAGGCAGAGATCAAAATAAGAAAGTGCTCATTTCTGCTGTGAAAGGAAAGCAATCATACTCTAAACAAACATATCTCATCAAAACTCCATTTAATACCACGTCAAGGCAGTCAGCGGAAAACAAAACCACTTGTCTTTCCTTTCAAACTGCAAGTCCTGCTAAATACTGTTGAGAAAAAGAGCCATGGGAAAAATACATGAAAGCAAGAAGATGCAGAAATGTCTCGACAGCTTTGAGCAAAACAACATTTGTCACTTGCTGTCATTCAAAAGTCAGAAATGCCAGAAAAGCTCCAGAACCCAGAGGTCACTGCAGCAACACTGTTATTCATTTGGATGTCTCTGAATGTGGCGAGACCGCAAACAAACTGGTAAGGTAGCGCTGTGGGCATGTTTGCCAATGTACGATACTCTTGTTTACAACTGTGATACTTTGGTATCATTGGCACCAGAGTAGTTTCATATGCGAATATGGCAGAGGGATGAGAAAAAAGAAGAACGATCAACGATATAACACTACATTTCTCAGCTCTGGCACGTCGCACAACACCGTTGTGAGAGCGATCAAAACTATTCTTAAAAAATAAAATAAAAAAATAAAAAACCGGACAAAAGTGAGAACGAATGTGATGCAGACAGACATGATGAACTCAGAAGTACATGTCCTGGAAGAGGTTCTGGCCCATCTCAATGTACGCCTCTTTCTCCTGAGCGCTCATCTGTTCCACCAGCTCGGGTCTCTGGCTTACTTCCCTGTAAGAGAAAGGTCTTCCCCCTACCATAACCACAGGGTCGTCCCCGACCTCCTCGAACTCATCATCTTCGTCCTCCTCATCCTCTTGTTTTCTTGGCCGCAGGACTGTAGCGTTGTGCATAGTGTGGGCTGGAGCCTGAGGCGGCGAGTCTTCGTCCGATTCACTGGTATCGCTGTCAGAGTCGCTGGCGTTGGCAGCTGGAACGGTCGGTCTGGAGACGACAGCACCTCCTGGACCAACTCCGCTCCTCTTCTCGTGAATGAGGAGAGCCAGCATCACCTCCTCGTTCTCATCCTGTGCGGCTCCTCGTCCAGACATTCCCTCCTGGGTTACTATAGAGTCCTCGCCAGCTGGTGTGTAAAAATTGGAAGAAAAGAAGAAAAAAATTGGGTGAATTTAGATGCATATTTTTGCATCTATATTTTCACCATAAATGTACTGTACTTTCTAAACTCAATTTCTTTCTGAAGCCATAAGACTGCTTTATAGGAACAGGGTGTCATTTAAGTTGTTTTTCATTGACAATCTTGCCTTCCAAGTACTCAAATTTCACCCACACTTCCACACTTTCAAACCCATAAAGTATGATACATGCAATAAATTAATTGTTTTTGTGTTCCATAAAAAATGTTTGGAATGGCAATAGAATAAAATATCCCTTTCAACCAATTTGTGTGCTTGCCCTTATAAATAGATAGACTGTGCATTCAGACCCATGAGGTGTATAAACAAGAGGCAAATCAAAAAATACATGAAACCATGACCACAAAATGCAACCATGACCACAAAAACCACTTTGAATATAGTCGATCTGACTCACGTTGCTTCAGAGCATCTGTCTCGCTGTACGCCCCCTGCACTGTGCTTTCCGTCAGCCATACGGGCCTCTCTTTGGGGGCTTTTCCCTCGGTAGTCTGGCCAGACTGAGGCTCCTGGTCTTCCATGCTGATGACCACATCCTGCGAGTAGAGGTCATACGATGAGCCCTTGTTTTTCCATACTTCCCGACCAGGTACCCCTGCACCAGCTCCTCCTGCGATCTGGGCGGCCCGCTCCCGACTATGGAAAATAGCAAAGTATTTAATAATCTGAATTAACTTTTATTTTTTAAGTTTTAATTTTAGTTATTAGGTTTTTTAATTTTGTTGTATGCTTTTGTCTTTTTTTTAGTTTTTATTTAATAGCTTTAGTTGAAAATAACACTGTCTCGTGCATAAAACTGGCCACTTTGACTGAACAGGAGGTGCTGACCTTTGTTTTAGGGCTGGGATTTCTGACGGTTCGGGCTCCAGGAGATCGTGTGACAAGTTGATGTCCTCCGTCTCTCGTAGCAATATATAGATAGGCTCGATCTGCTCGTTGAATCGCGCCACCAAAGTGCGGGCATCTTTCTTTGGCACGGCTGATTCGTCCTCCTCTACTTCTGTTTGACAGAAGGTACAGCGGAACGTTCCTGTGTTTGGGGGGAAAAAAAAAGTCTTAAGCACAAAAATATCAAGTGTTGAAACAGTAGCATTCTGCTCATCAACCCTCATTCTCAACCACTTCACCACACCACATCCATCATGTTTGGCATCTCCAGGTCATTCGTTTTGGAAGTTAGAGCCCAGAAAAACGTTGTTAAGTGGCTTTATATCTCCGGTTTCCTGTTAGCAAGAGGCTGGGATTCCATGTCCCCTTTTCCCACAGACATGGTGCAAATTGTGGAGTTGGAGTAAATGCCCAATCTGGCCCACCTATCCTTTGGCGTTTCCACCACGCAGTTTTGGGACAGAAAATTTGGCTTCACTCACAAACCCGCTGGTTTCGAACCAGGAACCACTAACATCAGTAGCCAGCGTGTGAGAAAATGTTGTCACCATACAAAGTTTTCAAACCAGCAACAAATCAGTCTGGCTAAACAAGACATACTCATTATAAATGACTACCTGTGTTCTGGGATCGGCCAATGCTGCACAATAAGTCTAAAATAAAATGATTAATTTACAAATACACCACTGTTCAAAAGTTTGGGGTTGGTAAGATTTTTTGGAAGCTTTTGAGAGAACACTCTTATGCTATGCACTACATTTCTTTGATAAAAACCGAAATTTCGTGAAATGTTACCATTTAAAATAACTTTTTTAACATGTAATTTCCTGTGATGGCAAAGCTGAATTTTTCTAATATGAAATGATCCTAATATTTTGGTTCAGTGCAAAAGGAACATTTCTTATTTTAATAAGTTAATTAATGTTGTGCTGCTTAATATTTTTGTGGAAACCATGATATATTTTGTAACATTATAAATGTCTTTACTGTCACTTTTAATCAGTTGAAACATCCTTGCTGAATAGAATTAATTAATTTTCACTTATGGCCGTTTTATATCAAAAACTTTTTTTTTAAGTTTTAAAAAAACTTTATTATTAAAATAAAATAGCACTGCTAGCAAAAACGAAAAACATTTCTATTTTAAGGGACTACGAAAAGAAACAGGGTGTGGTCCAATTACAGTTCAATGCCATCAAGAGGATGGTGCCAAAACCACTGCTGACCATCTAATATTATTGAAACAGGAAAGAGGAAAAACAGTCACAGACACAAGGACAAACATACACAAACACACATTCAGCCCCAGAATTCACTGGTGGCTCCATGGCAAGTGAAGCTGGTCTGGTTTGCCATCTGCTGCTGAAGTTATTTACAGCCTTCTGACAAGAACACACACAGCAGGGCCCTCTGTATGAGTGTGTGGCGTACTCCAACTACTAGCTGAATATAAAATACATACCTTGACATATTTTACATATGTGTGTACTTAGCATTTAATGGTCAGTCACAGATGGTGCTGATATTGTAACCTTCCTTTAATAGTAGTCTTTTATTTAGAATGTCACTCTACTCATTTTCATGTTTTGCTATCATGAACACACACCAGCTATATGTTTTGTTATGCTCAAATACTCCCATGTTATGTGCTGAGAGTGCATGGTGAAACAGCTTCTGAGTTTCTGGCCTTGAGGGGAATTGAACGAGTAAACGATTCGCCGCAATTTCCATTTTAAAAGCTTTGCTGGAAAGTTGACAACAAAATCTGTGATGGCGCTCCTGAAAAACAATCACCTCCAGCTAGGCCCTTTTACTACAGATGTCTTCTCTGCCAATACAGGAGTGGAGGGCAAAAAAGAAAACAATTTGACAAGCACAAAGAAAGAGAGAGAGAGAGAGAGAGAGAGAGAGAGAGAGAGAGAGAGAGACTGACTTTAAAAAGAAAAATAACATTCAGGTGAAGGGAAGATAAAAAAAGGTCTCTGTCATATTTGACAGCTCCAGAGGAAATATTGACCAGCCCGGAGTGCAGAGAACAATTTTACTGCAGCCCTCTTGGTCAGTCAGTCTGTCTGCCTGTCCTCTCTCTCTCTCACACACACACGCGATAAGAAATGCAGAGATAACAGGCTGCATTTTAAATGTCTAAATAAAGATGAGGTGATATCAAAAGGCATGCAAACATCATGCATTGTAGAAGTAAGGGATGCAAAGCAGATGCATTCTAAGGGGGTGTTCACACAGAATGCATTTTGTATTTGACTGCACTGCCTTTTCATTATTTTTCTATGTAAACATGCATTAAACTATATTTGACCGTCATACTTGCATCTCAAACTACACACAAATGCAGCACTAAGAAACGTAGCATTGAAGTAGCTCAACTTTTAAAAAACAATTTTTTTTGCTTATTTGTTTCCTTACACTACCATGCCTCTCACATTTTTAAACACAAAAATGATTTTTCCCCCCAGTGTTTTTCTATATAAACATATGCTAGATGACATCTTTGACCATTTGGTTCACGTCTTTCGAAGCATCTTGCGTGTGAAACTGCATTATAAAAATATGCCACTAAAGTTTAAAAGTTACCTTGTATTTTTTCCTCCACTATACTGCCCTGCATCTCACATTTTTGCATGTCATTGCACTGCCATTTAATAGTTTTTCTATGTAGGTCTTTGAGCACTGTACCAAGTCTCGCTGCTTTTATAACGTTTAGTGTATGAGTGCTGCATTTTTTAAATGACGTCAACGCATCTTGTGTTCTTTTCCTTTCTGCTGTTACATCTACATCTGCTGTTTTTAAACACAAGAACGCATTCCGTATCAACTTTAACCGAGTTTAAAAAGGCATTGCTCATTTGCGTTACAGAAGTAGCAAGATGCATCTCAGTGATCAAATATGTACGTGAACAATTAATACAACATTTTTTTTAAACTCTGGAACGCAAAAATGTTGTATGCGAACCAACTCTAAAGTGACAGACAGAAAGGAAGTTCACTAGCTTAGAAAGGAAATTTTACTACATTTTTCCAAAATGAGGCACTGACCAACAGGGATGTAATATTAAGAAATAAAAGTTTTCCGTTTTTCTTTTTACATGCCATTAGAGGCTCCCAGCCAAAATAATTCTGTAGAGAAATCAAATCCAAAGTCCTGGACAATTAGCAATATGGCACATGCACACACTCTGGATTTAATCTTTGTTTTCAGTCAAAGTGTGCACTGGGTCTGTGCATACACATTGTCGCAATGATCTAAAGGAACATGGCGCGGTGCTGTTAGCGTGTAGGCATACATTAAGGATTCTGTCAGGGAAAAGTGGCCTGGTGTCTTTGTGTTGATAGTTTTTGTATTATCTATGAGATACGAATAGGTCTGGTTTAAATTACATAGCACTCACTCCAGTGATTCAGAGCTCTTTTGAAAACAGGATGGCACTTTGTTCTGTCGTCGACGCCAAAGAACAAAAGGACTTTTGTGATCAGCCCTTAAAAGATGAATCAGCATCATTTCAGCATTTGAGAGAGAGAACGTTTTTTCATGATGGGGTCTGAGCAACTGTGACAAATGTACCACATTGATTCTAATTGCAGCAGTGCTAATGCAATTATAATAATTACAATAAAAATACAGTTAAAAAATACAGTTAACTGTTCTCCATTGGAGGACTGTATATAGATGACTTCTAATAACTGTTCTGGATTCAATACAAGTTAAGCTCTACAGACAGCATCTAAAACCCAGAAACGTCCAAAATCAGTATCACCCATCATCAGTAATTCACACTGGATTTGCAATGTCTGCAGGAAACGCCCAGATGGGCATATCTACTACATTTATGGAAATTACTTGGGGTAAGTCTCTTATGCTCACAAAGGATTTGATCAAAAATACAGTAACAACTTTAAAATTGTTAAATTATTAAAATATAAAATGTCTCTATTTAAAAAATGTATTTATTCCTGTGATGGCAACATTGAATTTTTAACAGCAATTACTCCATTCTTCAGTGTCACATGATCCTTCAGAAATAATATGCTGATTTGCTGCTCAAGAAACATTTCTTATGCTTCCTGAACACCAAATGTTGAAGCAGTTGTGCTGTTTAAACTGTTTGTGGAATTCATCACATATTTTAAGGATGTTTGATGAATAGAAAGTTTAAAAGAACAGCAATTATTTGGAAAATAAATATTACTTTTGATCGATTTAATGTATGCTCTTTTAATTAAAAGAAATTTCTTTAAAAATATTACTCTGAACATTAAACACTAGTATAATCATGTCTATACAGTATATCAAATACAATAAAGCTGGTGACATTAGCAAGCATAAAAAAAACAGACAATTGATTCACATGTCTCAATCTTATTTGTCTGTTAGAAGAAAAAGAAAAAGGTATAAAATGTGTGGGCATGCTTACAATTCTCAAATTAGCTTTGTTTTAAAATAGAATGAATGAATGAATGTGTTAAATAAAACAATTTCTTCATCTTTTACATGGGTAAATGCATTAAGAAACAATCTAAAAATTAATTTTAGATGCTTTTTTGGTAGTTCAATTACTCTAAAATAAAATAATCTGTATTAGGGCCAATGTTATATAACATGCACCATTTTAAATAAAATGCTCACTGATTAAAGCTTTCTCTGAAAATGATGTGAAGAATTTGTAATTTTCTGGTCTCTTTCCATTGACCAAAATCCACTCCAGACAGGTGCAGGACTAAAGAAACTACAATATTTAAATGTCTGAAAATGAGTTGATTCACTGGCTTTTCCTGATTATTGATAGCATGCAATATGCCAAACATAATGCAAATCAGCCATTGAAAATCCATATTTTTTAATCTACATATTGGGTGGTTATGGCCCTGCTATATGCACACGTGCGACTCAGAAGGAAGGAAGGAAGACTAGAGGGAGATAACCAAAATGAGGCAGCGTGAAGACATGCCGAGATGGGATCAGCGAGTGACTTATTACCGTGCAAACCTGACCTGTCAGATCTCCTTATCGCCCCTAACACCTCACCAATCAAAAAGATTTTCATAGATCAATTTTTTTTGCTCAACGAGGGAGGACCTGGATGTGCTTGACTAATCAGATCAATACAATCTCCTGTTCGAAGACGCAACTAAGCCACCTAAGCAAAGGCAGCACAGGGTGAAAACAGCCAATCGCAAAACATCCATGTTTGAGCCCACTCGGAGGACAAAGAACACGGTGCATCATGAAACTTATGTTTAGAAAATCCTTTCAGGGATACTAGTCCAGGAGAGAACATGGGAAATAAGTATGTGTACAATAGCAGGGTCTACACAGGGTTAGGTGCTTCATCGTTGGCTGTTCCGTTCTCCTGCTCCATCCTCGCCAATCCACCTGATGTGTATCCTAGCAACAGCTTTGCCTCCCTGCCTGCCAGTTTGCTTTCAGCAGAGGTGAGGGTGAACACGTGCCACGCACTCTTTACCTGCCTTTCTATTCCTCTAACACTCATCACTCACCTCTGACACCGCTCTCAGTCCTCCAACGCTCTCTTTCTTATTTCTGTTCCTCTCATGTGTCCATCACTCTCTTATATGCTTTCTGTACAGAGGAGTTCCTCCTGTCTGTTGGGTACAAGACGGTCTTCATAAGCCCTATGCAAGACTCCTATATAAATGTAGGGCTCACACATATAAGAAATGACATGAAGTCAGGGACAAAGACAGAAAAATAGTCCACAGTGAATCATTAAACTAAACACAATTCCACACAAAACCTTAATCAGAATCATACAGCGAACACTGTAGTCAATTACAGTGCTTGAGCTGTATGTTTATGATTCACTGAAAACAATGACTCATAAGAGTCATTTTTTCAGGAATCGAATTTAAAGTTTTGTGCTGTATGGTTGTGGTTCACTAAAAAGAAATGGCTCATAAGAGTCATTTGTTCAGTAAGCGGATTAAGGCGGTCACTAACAATTATTTTGGTGATTGAGTAATCAGTCGATTATTCTGATGATTAATCGAGTAATCGGATCATTTTTGTGGTAATAAAAATAGACCTAAGCAAACAACAGACTTTAAAATGGCTTAAAATACACATATAATAGCAACGAGGCAATAATAATGGGTTCAAATAAAATATCAAAAGCAAGTAATCATATGGTTTTATTGAACAAAATGTAATAAAACGATATAATCGTAACTAACTTTGTATTATATCAAATGCCTGCAGAGGCTGCCAACTGCCTGACGATTGTTTTTACTCTTTACAGCACAATCTAATCCTTGTTTAAAATATTGACTAAACAACATTTAATTCAAATGTCCCCTTAATCTTTTATATTTGGCCACATCTTTATGATATAAATGCTACAGCCACTGTCATTTCTTGAACAAGAACATGTGGACATCAAAACATGCAAACTCAGAGCAAAGGTTTAAACTTATTTTGAAGTCGTCTGTGGAATGTGCCACTTCCAGTATTTTGCCAGTTAATCAACACGAGTAATTGTAATTGAGTTTTTTTTTTTTGTAATCGAGTACTTGATTTCAATCAAGGAATTGTGACAGCCCTAAAGCCGATTAAACATTTTGGGCTGTATGGTTTTGATTTACTTGAGTGTTTTTCGTCAAGGAATCTAACTACACTTATGCTGTAGATTCAGTAGCGATGTTATGGTGCTACACAGTACTGAAAAAAAAACAAAACACTGGCTGCATCCGAATATGCTTACTTCCTTACTATATAGTAGGCAAAAACGGTATGTGGAGTAATCTGTAATATGTATTCATAAAACAGAAAGCAAAAAGTAATTTGCTACTTCTGGCGAGATATTGAAGTGCGCTTCTAATGATAATGGACGCTTTACGCTTTTACTGTCCCATGAGGCCACGGGAGAGGATTTGAGAATTGCAGTGAAGCGACTTGACTAATGCTGTAGGTCACATGATGACAACATGATAAATGTAGAACAATTACTTTCCTATTACACACATTGATATTACACAAAACATACTCTTTTAATGGTTGCAAAGTATTTATTCAGACTATTCTGAGATTTCAGATGCAGCCACTGTCACTGTGTTCCAACTCACATTCCTTGGGCAGCACTGCCAATAGAATTAAAATATGCAATATAATTTTACAGTACACGTTAAACTGCTGATGACAAGCTAAAAAAAAAGGAAACCTAGTCATCACGTTTGCTTGATAACTGCAGATACCAGAAAAAAAGAAGACTATACGCAAAACATTGTTTATATGGAGCAACTCAACACACAGGAATGCATATCTTGAAGTTTCTCCATCTACAAAAGCAGTGCCTTAAACGACAATTTACAGTTTTACAACTCCTGTTACACACGTTTTATTACTGAAGAATTGCTTTAATAAAAATATGAGCTGCACATTTCTGTTAAAGCCCTCTGGTTTTCTTGTCTGCCAGGCATCCATTGCAAGTCCATTACTGTTAACATTTCCTGTTCGTTTACACTGAGGTTTGAAAATAACATAGATTATTCCTTTAATTGATGAAACCACATTAATGTCTTTTCATTGGGCCTAAGTATTCAGTCAATTCCCTACAAACACTGTTCAAATCTCTTTTCATAGCTTTTAAAGGTTTTATGAATGTACATACATACTTCATGTGCATTAGAAACAGACGCATTTGAAAAGAATTAAGGTAAAGTGTTATACAGTGACCCTAAAGACGAGTCTTGTGTTCAGTGGTGTTGAGAGACTGCTCTTCAGACTCTCTTCTCATTTATTTTCCTTCTGAACACAACACAGGTTAGATCAATTATACATGATTCAAGACTGCTGGAATGGACTCAAACACACAAACACACACACACACGCACACGATGCAGATTGCAGACTGGTTTTGCTGGGTTCAGTCCATAATAAAAGCTTAAACAGGGACGGCCAGCAGTGTGCAAAGCTTCACAAATACTCCCTCTCTGAAACCATTATAACACAAGTCACGTCAAGAGCAGCACTTGTGTGTGTGTGTGTGTGTGTGTGTGTGTGTTTCGCCAAGTACATAAATCAGCAGCTGTTGAAGTCAGAAGTGTAAAACAGTAGGCACAGAAGCAGAAAGGCATGATGATGATGTCAATGCGGTGTGCTAATCCTTACAGCCGCCTCTATGAGATTACAGCCCGTTTATTTTTAAACCTATTAAAATAAAGTTTCATTTCCGTTCCTGTCTGTGATTACTGTCTGCAAACTGACGCAATTCAGCATCAGTCTCCAAGTGAGGTTCAGTCAAGTGTTGAAAACATTTCAAATTTTGACCTCTGCTGCCATCATGTGTCTGAATACAGTTCTGCCAAAGTGTGGATCAAGCCACTTCAATGAACTTATCACTCACTTCGAGATTACAACGCATTTCCCAAAAGTGGGCAAAAAGATAACAAAGATCAAACTAAGACTTATATTAAAAACATCTGCCACTTCCGAATGTACATGGCTTAGGATCATCACACAATGATGACACAATCCCTTAAATGTGAGACCAGCTTGCTATTAAGAACTTCAAGATGGTTTCTGTTGAATCTTACAAAACCACACAGAGATTACAAGTCAATATAAGCTTATATGTTCATTGTATACAGATCTTACGAAGATCTGAGATGACCGAACACCTGAGAAGAGATGATGCTCTGATAATGCCAACCCTTAAACAACATACAAAACTACGAAACTTTGCTATAAGTGTAATCGCAACATATAATCATTGCAGTTAATAGTGTTCACCGTCTGTTTGATTACATGTCATTAACTAACTGCAAGAATTTTACTGTACATTTCTGACATATGGACATCAACTTGACATAGTCACCACTAATAAGCTACTACTAAATATTATGTAGAAACTTTCAAATAGAAACTTTTTTTGCAACGATTTGTATCGTGAAAAGCGCTATACAAATAAACTTGAATTGAATTTAATATACATGAAAAATTCAGCCAGAATAAACAAGATACTTAGATTAGAGAGTATTTTCTAATGGATTTCAACATCATAATCACACAGTAACTTTGACCCATAACTCACATTACCATTATTATAACACTCAAAAGAATATATTTGTTCCATGAAATTCTAAGGGAAGAGAGAAATCAAAGCAGATGCATTTTAATTCAGTACACTTGGTTTGCTTTAACTGATTTTAATTCCATTTGACCAGCCTACAGACGGATAATATGACCAAAATCTTGCATCTCCCAATTATGGGGACGGTAATATTTGTATCTTTTTGAAAGAAGTCTTATGCTCAGCTTGGCTGCATTTATTTGATTAAAAAGTATAGAACATTTTTTTTTTAAATAATACCGGGAAATTAATCTGTTTTCTATTTTAATACATTTTAAAATGTAATTTATTCCTGTGATGGTACAGCTAAACTTTCAGCAGCCATTACTCTAGCATTCAGTTTCACATGATCCTTCAGAAATCATTCTAATATTCTGATTTGGTGCTGAAAATGGTTGAAAAAGGTTGTTCTGCTTTTGCTACATTTTTCAGGATTCATTGATTAAAAAAGTTTTACGGTATTAATTTGAAACATTATAAATGTCTTTACTATCATTTGTGATGAATTTAATGCATCCTTGTGGAAAAAAAGCATTAATTTCTTTAAAACAAAAATCTGCCCACTAATACTCATACGGTATAGGAGAAACTCTAACAGCAGATTCATTTCTGCTGCTGCATGTATGTACCGTAATAACGCCTAACTCTAATGCCAATAATGTCTTTTAATAAAACATCCCTGAAGGAGAGCTTATTTGATCATGTGTTTATAGCATTCAAACAAACAGTTTAAAACAATCATCTTCCACTTTCATACTCACCAGTCATGGGGTCAAACAGCTGGTTGGCCTCAAGGTCAGTGAATGTGTTCATGCAGCAGGGGCAGCGGAAGGACGCTCTGTTAGTCGAGTCCCGTTCGTCCGTCTCAATGCGTCTGCGCATGTGGTCCAGCTTGTACTTCACCACATTAACCAGCAGCCGGTAGTTAATGAAATAGTAATTGTGTCGTGTCGTCTTGCCGTCAGGTGCCGTCTCCACACGCATACGACATTTGACAAACTTGTCAGCCTTGAGTGTGTTCAGAATCGAACGCAGCTGCTTGCGGTCGAACTTAAGCAGTTCCAGCATGTCCTCTTCACGTACGCAAGGGTTCCGGATCAGCACATCCAGAGCAAGAGCATGCTCGATGCCATAGAAACCTCGCACAACCTGCTTGGCCAGCCGTTTCAGAGACGCAGGGACCTCTGTGAGCAGCTCTGGTTCAGTCATGATGGACGGGAGGGAAAGAGTAGAACTAAACGAGGGAAAGATGGAGAAACAGAGCAAAAGCAGGAGGTGGAAGTATTTTCAAGACCAAGAATGATATGTTTTTAGGAAGAACGGGAGTGGATTGTAATAGGAAGGGTCAGCTCGTCTGGTATTCAAGAAGGTAATCAGGTGGATGACTTTGGGATTGTATGACGGAGGTCTGTGAATAGTGGGAGAACAGAAAAAGAGATCAGTTACACATATGATCCAATAACTGTCTATATGTCCATCCAAATGTCAACAGTTCTATTTATTTATTTTTTTAGAGATTTTTATTTGCCCTGCTACAAATTAGTAAAGTTTTTCACAAAGTGAAAATTTCTAAATAAATAAGTAACTTCAAGACAGCTAGAATTTTTTCCCTGGAAAAAAACAATCAATTGAATGCAATATATTACTGATTTATTAATAATATTCATTACTATTTTATTGTTCAATAATAACTCCTTGTAAATGGTATTCCTAAGATTTCCACAAGTCATTCTCACAGTTTCATTCTATGATCAATCCATGTTAGCCAGACAGATAATATTACCTTAATAATCAATTCAATTAAACACAACTCACAACAACAACAACCACCACAACAACGTTCAATCTATTATAGAAAGGCTGTCTGGAAGATTTGTTCCAACATGACATGCCATACAGAAAGCTAAGAACCACAAATGACCAGCTTTAACCATTACATATTATCAGCTGGGTTTAAATGTGACCAGCAGATATTCATGTGAACAGAAAGCTTAAATACAAATGTGAGGGGGCTCATTTTAGGAGTCATATATTCACCCAGTTTCAATCACTGTAAATTAAGAGAGAAGATACACATAGTAATATTTATTAGTCATTAACTTCGGCTACAAACGCATAATGTATGAATTAAATGAACCAAGCAAAGTGACAGTAACTGTACAGCTCACTGCCCAATCAAGCTTAATTTATCTCATTGTTGAGTTTAATATTAGATTATCGAAACGGAGTATAATGAAGGATACAGTTAGATTAATATCGCCTTAAAAATAAACAACATAAAAGCCTGAACGATAGGGAAAAAAACAGCTCAAACCTTTAATTTTCCTCCTGTTTAGATCTGAACAAGTTTCCTAGTTCAGCATCACGCTAACGTTCAGCGGAAATGACGCATGAGATGTTGCTGAAAAGTCCAGGGACGATTTAAATAAATACATACATATATATATAGCAAATACATGTTCATATATTTATCTCGAAACTATAATGCAATTATAAACAACAACTATGTGTTATATGTTAAGGGTCTATTTTGCTGTGTCTCAGTACCTTTATATAATATACCGATCACCGGGTTATAAACTATATGCGTTTTAGTTTAAATGAACGACTCTGATTATATATATATATATTTGAAACGCTTTTGTCATAGAATGATGTGCACCCGCTTCCGCTTTTGTGCTTCCTTGTTGTTTCCACAGGCTGCTTCCACGTGTGTTCGGAATAATGCCAGTAAACAGCAGGAGAGAGCAAGGGAAAGATGCTGCCGTGAGTCTGACAGTATTTATGTTCTGTTGGGTTTCATTTAAACCGGATCAGCTCAGTTCCGAGAACTTTAAAAAGGTCAAATATGGCAGTCAAAAAGATGCTATACCACTAACAAAAGGTACCATGGTCACGTACCATGGTAGTTAATAGTAATCTACTGTTTGGTCCATAGTAAATACCCTAGTAAAATTGCATAGAATTTTGGAAATCAAACAATATATGTATTGCCAACTGAGTCGGTCACCATAATATTGTACTACCACAACCACAGTACCTTTTAATGAGCGTAATATATACATGTATTTAAGTTATATTAATATTATATTACTTATACAACGCTTATTTAATATATTTATATTATATACATAATAATTATTATAACAGTAAGTTTTTAATAACAGCTTTCTGTACTCTGCATGTTGTTTTGACATGTTATTTGCTGATCTTGAAGGAACAGTCAACCTAAAAATAAATATCGTGTAATCATGTATTCACCATCATGTTGTTCCAAACCTGTATTACTTACTTTCTTCTTTGGCGTTATTAATTTGCATTAACTGTGGCATTGACTTTTGTCCATATTTTCATTGACATTTTCTCTCAGGTGCAGGGGACAAATGACAGCAGTGTGGTCAGTAAGGTGTCCGCAGCAGCACAGGGCTACTTCCACGATGATTTCCTTAAGCATTTTGTGTGCAAGGTGTCAAGAAGAGCTCCACTGATTAATAGGTAAATGTTTAAGAGACAGTTCTTGCTCCTTCAGTGATTATTTTTTTATAAAACAGATATGATATTTCTGAATACATGTATATTTTCTCTCAGAGGTTATTATGTGCGCTGGAAAGCAGTCGATCACTGTCTGAAACAGTTTTTCCATGCCACTCAATCCTGCTCGAGGAGACAGGTGGGATGACATGTTCACGTTTTGTGTATGTGTTTTTACTGTAAAAAAAAGAATATCTTGTTCATATTGTTCTCTTAATCTCAGATTCTGTCACTTGGAGCCGGGTTTGACTCCCTGTATTTCCGGCTGCATGCAGAAGGAGCCCTTGGAGGTGTCACAGTTTTCGAGGTTGACTTTCCAGAAGTTGCCCGGCGCAAGGCTGCCTTGATCAATAGCAATACTTGCCTGAAGGACATGTTGCCAGATAGGGAGACTGTCTCAAATCAGCAGACTAGTAGGATGTTCACTGTACCACATATTAATATATTAATAGATTATATTACGAAACATAACCGCTTAAATTGTATAGTACTGTTTATAAACGTTATTATCCATACAGATATGTGCATATTTTGCTAGTAATCTTGTCCAACCCTGCCTTTTGTCCCTAAAATGTAATGTTAAAACATTTGCGATATGTTTCTTGCTTATGTGTAGATGCTGTGTTCATCAGAAGTGGTCATTATAATCTCATTGGTGTGGATGTCAGGAAGGAGCAGGAGGTGGAGGTGACTCTGAGCGGAGCTGGACTACAGTGGGACGCTCCCACACTTGTCTTGTCAGAGGTCGTGCTGACTTATATGGAAACACAATGGTGAGAATGTGAATTCAACTTTGACTTGAATTGCAATGATTTGCATATCTGCTCCTGAACCATTGAGCCTTGGTGCTTATTCCATTGATTGAGCTTTGAGTCTTGCCTGCAACGTATACTGATCTCATTGCTATTCTGTCTTTCTAATAGCTTTCTTTTACTTTCTACTACAACTGTTTAACAAAAGAGAGGCCATATCAACTGTAGACCAAACAGACCAGCTCATTTTGAACATGTGTTTTGGTGATTTTCTCCAGGTCAGATGCTGTGATTGGCTGGGCTGCCAAGTTACTCCCACAATCTGTGTTTGTGATGTATGAACAGATCCACCCAGATGACCCGTTTGGCAGGGTCATGCAGAACCACTTCCTGAAGCTCAATTCTACCATACACGCTCTCAAACAATATCCAGACACTGTCACTCAGACGCAGAGATTCATACAGAAGGTGTGCCTGAAATTAATGTTTCATACCCATTTCTTTTTTTTATACTATGTAGCCATGTAATAAGCGAGATTATGTAACTGTTTATTATTCAATATGTACATCTTCAGATTTATAAAAGACCTGACTGGGTCACAGTGCCGGGTGTATTTTATGATAATGACTGGCTGACTGTACATAATACCTATATATATTTTTAACTATACTTTGTGAACATGAATGAAATCATTTCAATTAGCATTTCAATTGTTCATTTCTGAAATTTGAAGGTTGTATTGACCTTATGTGCATGAAGATCTCGAAGTGTTAAGGTTTGAAGCGATACAAAGATAATAGAAAAAGTCTTAGATCGTTGAGTTCAGCTCATGAAAAATGGGGGCAAAAACAAAAGTGTTGCGTTTATAATTTTGTTCAGTGTATATACACTATGATTTTCTAACAATACTTCAATACTTTTAATCAGCATTGGTGCATTAAATTGATTGAAAGTGACAGTAAAGACAGTTAAATAAATTTTTATCTCAAATAAATGCTGTTCTTTTGATCTTTGTATTCATCAAAGAATCCTGATAAAAATATTACAATGTTTTCAACACTGATAATGTTTTTGTGCTCCAAATCAGCATGTTAGAATAATTTCTAAAGGATCATGTGACACTGAAGTCTGGAGTAATGACTGCTTTGCTATCACAGGAATCAATTACATTTTTTAATATTTTAAACCTTTAACAATCATACCAACTTTTAAATGCTAGACAGGTAACTGATCTTTGTCTGCCATAGGGCTGGGAAAAATGTGTCTGTCTGGATATGAACCAGTTCTACTTTGACCTTCTTCTTGAAGATGAGAGGCAGAGAGTCGAGGGACTGGAGCCTTTTGATGAGTTTGAGGTGAAGAAACCGCCCTAATCCCAGCAAAGACCTTTGAGTGATTCCAGAATCACCACTCAATCTGACCTAATGCCTGATCCCAGACCTGTGTTTATCTTTATGATAACAGGAATGGAACCAGAAATGTTCCCATTACTTCATCCTTACAGCCTCCAAAGGTTCTGTGACCAATCAAGCACTTCTCACACTAGCAAAGGGTAAGTGTTGGTAAGATATTTGGTATTATGTGTATCACTAGGTGAGACAGTGTAGTAGAGGTACATGTGCTCTTTTCACTCCTAGTGTCCTCCATCCCTCACATGACTCCTCAGTGGGCCGAGCGTCCTACCCTGGTTATTCAGCCCATGTGTGGGTCTCCGAGTATAGAGGCTGTTGGTATGGCTTCTGCTGTCCTGGCACCTGGAATCATCTTACTCACCGGAGGCTGTGGGAGAAGTGGAAGAGACACAACAGCGAGGGTCCTGATCAAAGAGAAGGATGGCTGGAAGTGTGCCTGTGTGGAAGCTCATGGAGATAAAGGTGATTTGATCAGTGCTTTATTTTTGCTTTTGATAGTGGTTTCCTTATTGGAATTTTTCTAAATAAACTGTATGATCTGTCTGTTAGTAAATGAACAAACTTAAAAGTATTTATCGCTTTATGTGAGTGCCCTGTATGTTTTTTTTTTTTTTAGCGTTTGCAAGTTGGAGTTATTAATAGATTTTTGGTGATATGAAAATTTGTAGGATTTGAAAACTATGTAATCTCTAGGGTTTTGTTTAATTCATTATTAAACAATTTGGTGTAGAGACCAGTCTAATTATGTATGTATGCATATCTTTGTCTCACATTTCTTCTCCTCAGTGGTTAGTCTTTATCAGACGTTGACCTCTATCCCTGGAGGTGGAGCTGTCCTCTTCGGTGGCAGAACGTCTCCACTCAATCCAACAGACAGTGTTGGGTGTGTGACCTTTGACCCTGGTAACGAGCAATCCCAAAGTGCTGTAAAGCTGTCATTTAGGAACATGGTTTGCACCGGCACTGGTCCAAAACCTCGATGGCGACATACATCAACCTTGATATGTTATAAAGGTTAGAGATTTTAGTCTAGTTGTTTTTCAAAATTTTCTGATTATAATGAGCAAAATAATAACTTCTTAATGTATCGTTCCAGATAAGACCTTTCTATTTGTGTTTGGAGGACGTACAGAGAAGGATCCAGTTCTAGCTGATGCACATTTCCTGTGTTTGGAGGACAAACACTGGACTGAGGCATGATTTTCTCATCTTTCTCATATTAAAACCTAATGAAAACATAAACACAAACGGGGACACTACAGTTAAAAAGTTTGGGATTGTAAGTTTCAGCAGCCATTAGTCCAGTCTTCAGTGTCCCATGATCCTTCAGAAATCATTCTAATATGCTGATTAATAATCTGCTCAAGTATTATTAGAACTTCTTATCAATGTTTAAATCTGTTTCAGGATTCTTTGATAAATAGCAAGTTCAAAAGAACAGCATTTAATTGAAATAGAAATATTTTGTAACAGTAAATGTCTTTACTGTCACCTTTGGTCAATCCATGCTGAATAAGAGTATTAATTAAAAATCGTACTTACCCCAAACTTTTAAACAGTAGTGTATATGCATTCGATTTCGTTACTTTGTAGTTCTCTTGTAAGGGCCGCATAATGTTCCTACTTTTGTGCGTTTCAATCAGATGACGGTTGTTGGTGCTGTTCCGGAAGCCCGTCATTCCCATTCTGCTTGTCCCTATGGAGGGGGGCTTGTGATATTTGGAGGTTTGGGGAAAGGTAGCAGACCCCTCTGTGATGCTTTCTACCTGAGACCCACATCATCAGGTTTCTGCTGGGAGACAAAGAATTTACATCCACCCCCAGTACCCAGGTTCAAAACAACTCGCATATTGGGTGTGAAAGAATGAAAATAATGTGTTATGAAGATGTGCCACCTCTCAGTGATCAAAGTCACAGTCTTGGCATCTTTTTTCAGATATTCTCACTCAGCCCATGTAATAAATGAGAAGTTGGTTGTGGTTGGTGGAGTTTGGCTTCAGGCTGATGGAGTACCAGGAGTTGCTGTAATAAACCTGAGCACTGGGAGCTGTGTGGAGATCCAGCTGGATACTGTAAGTTACTCTGCTCATGGACTCTAGCAGTGGTTAATGGTTTATTATGGGATAGCAGGCATAATAAAATAATTCTGACTGTATAAGCCACGTTCACTGCTGTTGTACAATCCAAATATCCATATGTAATAATGCAGAAAGTTGCTATGTTGTGTCAACCATGAACAGCCTACAGATCATTTATAGGGCTAGTTTACCCAAAAATGAAAATTGGCCTGTGTTTTACTTAAGAAAGTCATATACACCTAGGATGCCTCAAGGGTGAGTACATCAACGGCTAATTTTCATTTTTGTGTGAAGTAACCCTTTAACTACATTAGAAGGATGATTCTAAATTCGGATGGCACTATTTCTATCATTCTGAAAGTGATCCCAGAAGTGTTGTCCTCTCTTTTGTTATTTTGTTGGGGTGTGGACTTCTCTTTGAGAATTTGAGTGATTTTTTTTTTTAAACTTCATGGTTGTAGTTATCATTCTTGGTATGAACAGGCCTTTAGACTTATGGACAATATAACTTGATGAAGGAATTGTTTGATTATTGATATTAATAAATTGAGTTGGTCATTGGTCAAAATTTGTGGGACCCCATTTTATAAAAATAATAAGCTACCTAAAGACATAATTATTGTATTATTGTAATTTTTGCAGCTGACTAATTAATTTCAAATAATTTTTTGGCAACCCACAGTTTTCATATGTAAAGAAAAAACACTTTATTTGTCATTGCTTATCTTTTTTTCTAATTTTATTTTATTTCAGTCGTCTGTGCCTTGGCCTCTGATGTTGCATTCATTCTGCTGTGAGCTGCTGGACTCTGAGGGGTCTGAGATGGTGCTCATTGGTGGAGGTGGAAATTGTTTCTCATTTGGAACTCACCTCAATCTCCACCCCATAACTGTAGATCTAAGACCAGTACTTTGCAATTCATATTAGTCTAAGTACAAACTACAAACAAGCAACAAATGTGTTGCTGAGTGAATCTCCAGCCAAACTTTATTTCAGCTGGAACTTCAGTGAGTCACAGCCAAATAGCCCAAGTATTGTGACACAGGGACATCACTCAGTAAAGCGACGGAAAGACTGCACGGTAGGACAGACCGCACCCCACTCCAGTGGTTTGCGGTAGTTGCCCTTCTCCAGGAAATACTGGTGGCCACGGTAGTTGGGATGCTCGTAGAAGATCCAGTAACCGTCCAGAACTTTGCACGAATGGATCTCTCTTAGACGGAACCTCTCCAGCACAGATGGACAGTCTTCAATGGACTCTATAGCCTGGCCTGTGAAGTCGGGCTTATCGTACAACTGAACCTTGTACTGCATTCCACTTGTCTGCATGGGTTGGATTTATTTGGGTAGGGGAAAAGGGTAGAAATATGTGTGCATGAAGGTTGGAGTTTGGATAAATGGGGCAAAATGACAAAAATACTATATGGAATAAGATGGCACTAATTGTGTGAAAGTCAGTTAACAATATATAATACTTGAAGACCTTCATAAGCATGTTTTGTAAATGAATGTACATTTTTATCTTGTTTGCCCAGTTTGATCTTGGAAGTTTTTTGAAGCATTTTGTAGATATCTGTTAATATATATTACAGTATTCATGCTGTAGAGAGATTCACTCAGGGCAGAAATTGTTCTGATATTTTATAGATTTAACATATCATACTTTTTATTTTATATGGAGTTGTATAAGTGTTGGAGAAGATGACCTCTAATGTCAAAACAAAGTACATAAAAGAGAATTACATTGATCTGAAATTTAATTTAGTCCTCTGTATGGTCTATTGACTAAGCCAAGCTAAACGTTTGCTTACATTACACAAGTAAGTCTGGTCTTTCAACAAGACTGAATCAAATACTGCAGACCATATGGCCACTGATTGATTGGCAAAGGCCATGTGGACTAATTAGGTTAAACTGACGTAACAGCTAGAAAATGTCTATGCATGACCTTCCACTACTCGTACTGTCCCAGGCTTTAATTGAATTCAGTTCTAACACAACATTGTGAAACCGCTTCATCATTATGCCCAGTCTAAAAACACAGCAAATCATATTTGTTCTGTTCTATACACTATTTAAGTCTTAGAAAAAAGCTCACTAATGCACGCTGTCGAATGTACCAGTTAAACTTACAAAGCGGATGAGCTTGCAGGAACTGAGACAGTCATTGAGGCCCATCCAGCCCAGGTATTCAGGATAGTCTCCTCTGGTTAGCAGATACCGGTTACCCGTGTAGTTGGGCTGCTCGTAAACCACCCAGGTGCCACTTTCCACACGAATAGAATTGCAGCAGCTCAGGTAGGTATGGAAGTCAGAGCAGTCACTGTCACGCTCATAACGGCGGCCCTGGAAGTTTTTGTCCTCGAAAAATACAATCTGAGACGGCAAGATAATGTTGTCTTGAATGACCACTTAACATCATTTCAAAATGGTTAATGTTTTTGGCCATGTTCATGCTGGTTTTGGCTGGTCGGCCAGCAAGCAATGTTCATTTTATCATGTCTGACCAATGTGACCTTGCCATTAATTGGTATCCACTGATTTTCTATGGACAATTTTCAAGATACATTAAAATATAGTAGTGATCAGCTGGTAACCTGCAACATTAACAAGTTTAACTAGCTATTAACCAGTTTATGCCAGCAACCAACCAATATTGCACATTTAAAACCTCAGATGACCATCTTAGTTTCCAAATAGTCTGATCAATAATAAAAACATAGTTTCATAAACAATCTAATTCAACACAGTCCTAAAGTACTGATCTGACTGCAGGCCAAGATGTTTAGAAAAGAGGTTCTAGAAAATAGGGCTTTTAGAAAATTGTTTTAAAAGTCAATGTCATCATTTAGGCATTGCATTGCATTCAAGTATACAAAAAATACACACATTTAAATTTCTGATGATGTCATGAAGTATCAACAATACAGCAGCACTATTTGGTAGACCTTAAATGCATTTCCCAATCATGTATTTTGTTAATAGAACTAATATATCCATATCTAACACATCCATTCATGTGCATTCACAAACTAATTTGCTGAACTAAACAAAGATGCTACACAACTTCTACATCTGCCATTAAGGTTGAGAAACCTCAATTATACATTTTTGTTTTTATAAATTATGCAACTGCACTAGATTCAGCCTCTTTTTCATTATATTCAAGTGACTTTGCTACTTACCCTGCCCATCTTGAATACTGTATTTAGTCTTGTCTGGGGAGGTGGTCTAAGTGTCCAGAGTGAATGTTTATGGGGCTGTTTAAATATGCAGCTCCCAACATCAAACTGACGAGCAGGGGAGGGCCAGATATTCACTTTGTCATGAAAATGAGATCCAAAAATCGAGTCAGTGATTCTAGCACTATTCAGTTTTTTTCCAGAAAAGCAAATGGGGATTAAAGGATAATGACTAGCCGGGCACGGGCATTCATTCACCCTGAAACAACACGGCACCCTACAACTGGACCAACCTGAACCACAACAAACACAGCACACTGGCCAGCACCTGATGCCAACAGCACTGCCAAATAAAGAGCCCAGACTCATTGGATTGTATCACGCATTGCTGAATGGCACTCATTACTCTGGCTCAGCTCTTTTCAACAGAACAGCCACTGGCAAATGAACCAACTAACTAAACTAAATCTGGAGAAAACGTGAGTGGTTTGCATATAGACCACTGAACAGGCAGTGATAATTTAGATTTTAAAATGAGAAATCTACAGTGAAATATTGTATTTAATAAAGTAACCTAGTACATATACCCTGCATCAGAATATGCACACTTCCCTGCTACCGAGTATGCAAAAAGTATTATGTGTAATGTCTGAATAGTCAGTATTCATGATAGAGTCGTATACACTCAACTGTATTCAGTGTGATTATAAAGCGTGCAGCCATCTTTCCGATTAGGCCAAGAGACATAAGTAGTCCTCAGATTCAAAACATTTTGAAAGCAAAATTTGACCACTGTGATCAGGGTGGCTTTTTTGAAATGTTTCCGTGCTGTAAGCCCTAAAAAAAGTCGTGGTTAAATTGTTCAATATCAACATGGTGGAAGTAGTGTGTATTTAAACTAATATATTACATGTGATACCAGTGTTGTTATTGTTACCTAAAAATAAAATATTACAAATCTTTTTCAGTAACTGAAATTAAAAAAAATAAGAAACTTTATTAAAAATCAGAAATGTTGGCTTTCCAACTAAGATTAAATACTAAAATTACTCCCATTCTAAAACTGAAATAAAAAAGCTATATTTTTTCTCTCCTTTTTTTTAAAACTAAACTATAAAAAAAAACACTAAAATGAAAATTATATAAAAATCTAAATATTAATAAATACTATAATACTAAAATAACACTGCTGTATACCAGCAGAAAGGTACTTTATCAGTAATTGAGGTTCTTCAACAAATTCCATTCTATTAAAGTACTACCATACTACCAGAATTCTAGGTAAAATAAAAAATAATTGCTGCTTGCTGAATTAAAGATGCATTACACACACATATTCCATTCAGCAAGCCAAAGCTAAGTGCTATTGATTCAATATGGGGTGTTGAGTTTCAGAGTCTAAAGTCCAAATAGCTAAAAATATCTCTTCAAACCGAATATGAAAATAGCTATGGTTTATTAAACAACCAAACCATTTCACCTTTAAGAAACCAAATTACTAGTCAATATTCGTGCTACAAAGCGGTCTATAGAATATGTACACTAACCTATAAAATGCTGATTCAAACATATTTCAAATGTTCATTTAAGACATGAATACATTCAAGAGACATTTTAAGTGACAGCATTGTTGGAATCTGTATTGTGAAGATACAGTAATAGTGCAATTACAGTGCAAGGCATTGTGAACATACATACAGCAAAGGAGACATATACACATTTATACTGGCCATGAGATTTCAGGAGGCAATAGCTGCAAACTCTTCAGTGAGTGTATGCGTTATGCCACGTACCAATTGAGATTTGTCAATAATTGCAGTACATATCTCATCCCCTCTAAATTCATATGAAGGCAGCAATTGGTCCCTTTCCTGTTTTAATTAAATAATGATTCTCTTAGGTTGATATTCTCTTGCATATCAACCTCTGGAATCACTGGTGTCGCATAACAAAAAGTAACAATGCTTAAACTATCAGACACCTGCAGCAATAATACAGCAACTCTAAAAACTAATCCAGCATAGATTTTTCTAGATGTCAATAATGTGACAGGACACAAAGTCCCTGTCTAAACCTGATACAGCATTGACAGTCCTCGTACCAGAAGAACGATGATGTTCGATGATCAGTTTTTTGGAAAGAGACAGCAAAATCAGCTTTTGGTTGTTTAGTTGTTCTTTTAGCAAACAGTTGGCGCCCGTCCCATTGCTTGTTCAGGTGGTTGTTCTTGGAGTATAGTCGGTCCAGAGTTGGAGGTGTGGCTGGAAGTGTGACCACCTCTGTGGTCCACAGAGGTGGAGGGGGTGAGGGCAGGAGGGAGGAGGCTGTCAAGCTCTTGTCTTTGTCCCGTCTCAAGCAACCACTCATGAAACTTCTGCTCCACTAAGGCCTGAAACTGCCGTCTCTGGACCCTTTAAAACAACAAAGACAATGCATCACTGATGCATCCAAATGTCTCAAAAGAAAAAAAAAAACTTACTGCCCATGTGATTGATTATAATGGAGATGCATTACAATTTTACATCAGATTTAATAATAATGCTAGACTTATATTAAACTAGATTTAATCGGTTTAAAAAGAAAATAAACATATCACAGAATTTTTTTTAAAGCTACATAAGCCCAAACCCCAAATATATTCATATAGTGAATACATGTTTTACACACAAATCAACAAAAAAGAAAATAAAAAATAATTCAATTCTAAAAAATAATTTAATAATAATAATAATATATATAATAGTGCTGTCAAACGATTAATCGCATCCAAAATAAATGTTTTTGTTTACCTAATATATGTGTGTTCGTGTCAACAATTCTGTGTTTTTCTGTCAATATGGGGTGCTGTGTGTACATTAATGAGGAAAAAAACTTAACTTGAATGATTTTAGCAAATGGCTGCAATATTGTTAAGAGTGAAAATTTTAAGGGGGTCTGAATACTTTCCGTACCCACTGTATATATAAAGACACACACATACAGCATATTTTACAAATATTTACATGTATATATTTATATTAATATAATTTATATTATATGTAAATATATTTAATATATAAATGTAACCTTTTTCTTAAATATATAGATGCATGTGTGTGTATTTATATATACACAGTACACACATACTATGTAAACAAAAATGTATTTTGGATGCGATTAATCATTTGACAGCACTGATATATAATAATAAAAATAATAATAATAATAACAACTACAACAACAATTGTTACAATACACCAAAATAATTTTGTTATGGAATGTTCTAAAAAAAAAAAAAACTCAAATCAACAATAAAAGTGACTAGCACAATGCGACAACGCTAGAATTCATTAAAATCAACAAAACTGTTGAAAAATAAAAATAACAAATGATATTATTCTAAAAATATAAAATTAATATAACAAATAATTTAATTTTTTATAACACACTGAAATAATGCAACAAGAAATGTACCAAAAACCCCAATAACATCAACAAAACGGTTTATAAAAAATATTATAAAAAGAGATTTTATTCTAACAATATAACAAAATTTAATAATATAATATTATTTTTTATAATAAACTGAAATAACCTTTTTGTCAAGGAATGTACACAAAAAATAATAAAAATTAAAACCAACAACAACAACAATAATTAAAGCGACTAGAACAATGTAACAGATCTAAAATGAAAAAATCATTAAAATCAGCAGAGCAGTTTACATTGCACATACCGCAATGTCTTTTGGTTCAAATTTTTGGTGTATCACTAAACCTGTGCCTATGTTTACTTAAAGGGTTAGTTCACCCAAAAATGAAAATTAGCCCATAAATTACTCACCGTCAAGTCATCCTAGGTATATATGACTTTCTTCTTTCAGACGAATCCAGTCAAGCTGTTTAATGCCACTCAGCAGGTGTTGTATGCATCAGTCCAAAAGAAGTTAAATAAAAAGCGCACATCCATAAAAAAGGGTCTCCCACGGCTCCGGGGGGTGAACAAAGGCCTCCTGTAGCGAATCGATGCGTTTTTGTAAGAAAAATCCATATTCAAAACTTAATAATCACTTTAATGTAGCTTGCGCCAATAGTTGTACACAGAAGCAGCTGATGATGTATGAGGTTAGCGTTGCTCATGCGCCGGTGAGTCTCGTGAAAACCAACGTTTGTTAAGGAAGCAAAGGAAGCAAAGTTTCCTTACTTTAGCAAAGGAAAACCAGTCTCCTCTTGGCTTATATCGAAATCCTCCGACATTCTTTACAAATCCTCGTTTTGTACTTCTAATAAGTGACCGTTGTTTTGTTTTGATCGCTCCCCTGCGCTTCCGCGTACATCACTTCTGAGCGGCGCATGCGCAAAGCTGAACTTATACGTCATCCGCCCGGAGCTGCTTCCGTGTACAACTGTTGGCGCAAGCTACATTAAAGTGATTATTACGTTTTGAATATGGATATTTTTCTTACAAAAATGCATTGATTCGCTACAGGAGGCCTTTGTTCACCCCCGGAGCCGTGTGAGACACTTTTTTTTATGGATAGGGGGTTTTTATTTAACTTCTTTTGGACTGATGCATACAACACCTGCTGAGTGGCATTAACCAGCTTGAAAGATCAAAGACAGTTTTTAATAAAACTCCGACTGGATTCGTCTGAAAAAAGAAAGTCATATACACCTAGGATGACTTGAGGGTGAGTAATTTATGGGCTAATTTAAATTTTTGGGTGAGCTAACCCTTTAACTATGATCTGAACATGGCTAAAGACAATACTACAGCCTCGAAAAGGAACGGAAAAGTGGGCTCACTTGTTTAGGTGTGCTTCCTTCACAGTCTTCTGCCAATCCTCTATTGTCTTCTCTCGGCTCTCCACGGCTTTCTGGTAGTCTGCCGGCAGGCCCCAAGGGATCTCACAGTTATCCCCCTCCATTTGAAAGGGTATCACCAGCGGGTAAAACTCAGAGGGGGGCTGGATGCGGTAGCAGCCAGTGTCTGTAGTGGAACCCTCAGCTCCAAACAGCAGAGGTTGGTCCCATAAATTGGGAACCACAGCTAGGCCCACGCTAGCCATGTGGTCCTCTAGAGTGGGATAATGTGTGTGGAAGGGGCCCAGTGTGAGAGAGACATTCCCAGGAAAGAGAAGGGGTCGAGTAGGGGTGAGGGCATGGATTGTGCAATGAGAAGAGCCGCCTACGGTCAGACGGCCGGCCACACACACCACACGAACATTCTCACAGCTCTGAATGTGGACGCTGGTCCCCACCGGGCCGAGAACCACTGTACTGTTCCTGCACTTATCCAAGGTCATAGACCTGCAAGATAAGGACTTAGTTTTACATTAATGTTTACAAACTCCAAAAATGACTAAATGACATCAGACTATGACCAGCATTTCTTTTGACATGAAGTCCAAGTAAGGCAATGCTGTTATTATTATTTGGAATGGGACATGATAGTTGACTCAACAGATTAGTTGATTAATGTGGTTAACTAGTGGACATTCATTCATTCATTTGATGCCTTATTCCATGTCAGCATCTAAGGCCAAAACTTTTCATGGAAAGAATAGGGTAAACAGTTTAAAAGTTCAAAGCTATGTAAATAAACAAATTAAGAAACATATTTAAAAGTAGGATACCGCAAATTGTCTTAAAAAGACAATAATGAAAAATGTATCGCCCATGTGCTTTTTAAGAAGTTACCTTTCAATTTCACATTCAATTGATAGCCTTCGAGAAGAATTCGAGAGTTAATTTGCAAAGACAGATAACTCAGTTTTTAACAATTTTCAAAAATCATGTTTTTCATTGTTCATTCCAATTAATCTCAAAGTTATGTTTTTGCAAATAAACTCTTCAATTCAACTTTGCAAAAAATATATTAATTTAAAATAAAAATAAAAAAATCCACTAACATTAATAATACCTTTTCTCTCTACAGACCTTTTGCACATTGCAGCTAATGTGTGCATGGAAAGATACTAACTCCAACAAGCAGTGCTAAAAAATAAATACAATGCATACACAAATGTGAACTACATATTAACACTGAACTATATAATAATAATTATTATAAAAATTAAATATATAAACATAATATAATATAGACAAACAGAGAGAGAGAAAACGTGTATTTGATACCCAATTAACAATAAAAGTGCATTTATTTTACTTTAATAAAGTGATTCCTCACCTCAGAGGAGAGAGAAGATAGATGAAAGCCTCACTGCAACGGTGGAGTTTGATGTTGGCATTATTCAGCTTTTCAGAGTCTTTGGCCAACGTCTGTTTGCAGACCTGCGACATAAGCAACAGTCGACTTCCTGGAGGAGCCATGTGGGTATTTCTGAATATTTTGGCTTTCTTTAGGGTGCCCTCTACTACAAAACAAAATATGAAGTGTTAGTGATATTATAATCTGGTTAACCATCAATCATTTTAAGCTAGACAAAATCAAACAATTGTATTAAAGATGATGGTTTTGGTACTGTTATGTAAATTACATCTTTGTATATAAAAAGTTTACATTTCCACTCAGCACTCACGCACAATTTAAATGAAACTAAACCTCAAATATTCCTAAAGAACGTTAGATTTGTGAAACTTTAAAAATCCCAGGGGAAAAAATCACCTACAACTTTACTGCTTTGACAAGAACTTCCAGTTTACCTTGCAGTGCCCATGCCAGTTTCTTTCCCGACTCTGAGCAGGTGGAGATGCCGAAGGGATTGAGGCAAAGGGCCTGATGCAGAAACCCCTGGAACTGCTGCAAAGAGTAGGAGCGGCTGAGTTTGGAGAATCCCGCCTGGGACTGCAGTGGAGAGCGGCTGAGGAGCTTGTGGATTGGGTGCACGGTACGGCTATGGCTCACAGATCCTTCCAGCAACAAACTGAGGCTTTCCAGGGCCTCTGAAGTGAGCTGGCTGTCACGCAGAACCTGTCCTGAACTGCTCAGCTGGCCTGGCTCTACTAGTAACTCCAAAAGCTCAGACAGGTGTGTTTGCATGAAAGAAAGATGAGCCTGGTCGTCCCAGTTCTGGTAAAACAGAAGGAACAAAAAAAACACTATGCAAAAGTGTTCTCTCTACACTGTAATCATTATACACCAAAAAAACAGATATTTTATTCCTACAGTATTCAGGCATAATATAATGTATACCTGACTGTCTGAGTAACAAGGTAAAGCACATCCAGAGTAGAGATGCACCGATTGACCGGCCAGTGATCGGAATCGGGACGATTTTTCGCATGACCGGCCCGGATCGGTGACCAGCCGGTCAGTCTCACGTCTTGCCGGTTCCAAGCCGATCCTTTTATTGCCAGCGGCGCCGGCAATGACGTCACAGCCACGCGCACACTCACAGTCGTGTGTAAACATGTCATTTTGTTTGAGAATGATTCTAATTTTAATTGCATTCAATGTAAACGGCGACTGATAATGTATTTATGTCGTACCAGATGAGGTTTGCACAGCCTGAGTGAGTGCGTGAGAGAGACATCACACACAAAGTAACTCACAGAAATTTATAGATGCATACTGCGGTAGAAAAAAAAAAAGATATTTACAAAATATGATTTAGGTAAGCAACATTATACGGCCATGATGTTTCCCCGAATATCAATACCAACACGATTGCAACAATGTGACACTGATTTTATACAATAATATTTCAATAAACAAGAAGTTAAAATTAAGTGACTGTTTTTGCTCAATTTCGCTGACGAAAATAGTTCAGATCAAAGCCACAGCAGAACTGTTGTGTGTCTCCGAGCAACACACAGCGGTGTTTCGTTACTGAATGAATCCACGTTTTTGAATGAATCGAGTGAGTAAATGATTCAGTGGCCCATTCATAATGACAGTCACTTGCCTCGTTTCTGAATGAATCAGCCGTTTGAATGAATCGGTTGAATGAATGAATGAATAAATAACGCACTCATTAAAACAGACATTTGCCGCCACCTACTGGTGGTTTAGTCATATTTAAAAGTTTAATTGCATTTTTCCAACATTTGTGTTTAAAAAAATATGTAAAACATTAATCTTATAAAATTATTTATGCATTTGAAATTTTGCAGTGTAAATGCATCTAATGCCACTTCAGATGCAGCTTCTGTTTCCTCAGCAGTGAAAAGATGTTAATACTAATTCCATTTGAATGGTAACAACTCTACAGTTTCTTACTATTCTAACTAAATTCATTGAAACAAAGTAAGAACTTGATGTGAAAGATGACACATTTAATAAGGTTAGGGGAAAAAAAATTGACCATTTATAAACATAGTGAGAAATGACATCTGTTTTGTTACATACAACAACTCATTTTAAGTTAACTATTTCTTCCTCTTTCCAGTCAGAGCACTTTATTTTGAGAGTTGTTTAAGTGAGAGAAAATCTGTAACTTAGTCCAGACTGGGGGAATTGTAATGTTTAATAATTTATTTTATTATGAAAATAATTTTTGCATTGACATTTGCATAGATTTTTGTTTGTATATGCTGTCAATTATATTTCTTAGAAAGAAAATTGGAATCGGCAAAAATCGGTATCGGCAGGTCTCACTTCCAAAAAATCAGAAATCGGAATCGGCCAATAAAATTGCATTCAGTGCATCTCTAATTCAGAGGACACATAAAATCTGATGATGTCTGAGGACTTCACCCCAAATGTAAAAAAAATAAGAGCTTATATTTTGCATAAGGAAAATTAAACCATTTTTAAAAGATTTGTAATATTTTATTAATATTTAAATTATTTTACATTATTTTCAGGATACCAAATTTCAATTTCATTAATTAAATAAAATAAAAACAAACAAATATATTTCTGTTATATTTAATTATTAACTATTTGTACATATACATAAAACAACTTTTATGCTCAACTAGGCTTTAAAGGAACATAGAGATTATATAGAGATTTTATAACCAAATGAAAGTCTTTACTGTCACTTTTGATCAATTTAATTCATCCTTGCGGAATACAAGTATTAATTTATAAAAAAAAAAAAATTCTAACTGACCCCAAACTATATCAAATATATGAAGACATGACTCATGTTTTCATAAAATTCACCCACACACCTTATTTTGGGAGCTTATTTTGGTGTCTCTCTCAGAGGAGGAAGAGGGAGATCGTGATCTGGGACTTGGCCACTCTTCCCCAATCAGTGACGTGCGGAGAGAGATTCGGTTCAGTTGCTGTAGATACAGGAAGAGTAGAAATTGCAGAGTGTCCACTGACAGCTAAAAGAAGAGAGAGAAAATGATTAGTACAGCAGAATGGCAATCATACTTTCTAACAGCACTACACCATTTTTCTCTTACCTTACAACGCTGCCTGTCGAGTTCCTTAGGAGTGTGGCATTGCGACAGAGCTTCTGCCCACTCTAATCTCTGCTCTGCAGAACGAGGCATCAACAGATCAAAAGTTTCAAAATACAGCCAGGCAAGCTCCTCTGCCAGCTGCAGTTTGCCACAAGCGATGTGTCGCCACATGTGCCAACCAAGCCTGGGGAAGCAGCCATCCCGGGTCCGAACATAACAAGCCATCTTGCGCAGATAATGCATGCTCAATTTGCTTGGGGGTGTGGCAGGAAGCACCCCGATCAGGAAGGGCTCCAGACGTGGCCATACACATGCTGTGTATTTGTCCATTTCTACTGAAGGAAAAAGATTTGTTCAAACCAGTGAGCTGAGTCAGGGAGAAAGTATCAATTCACCAATAACATGGCTGTGTACATCCATAAGTGAAAATGGTAACAACAGAAAGACTGGATAGAGTTCACAATACATTCGGAAAGTCAAGGTAAGAATTGTATCATATCTAACCAATCTGAGCTAGATGTATGAGGTAAAAATCAAGCAATTTCCAAAGGAACCACTTGATGGCCTTGTTAAAATGAACTTGCAATATTTCCATGACAACCACATCATTCCAGTATATCCTCCTGACTACCAGCTATGGAGTTTTGTCCACTGTAGAGGACATCATGTTTTAGCGATTTCTCTGAGACGTTACATGTCACAGTTTTAAGTCTGGATGTCCTGTACAGAGCACATTCAGGGCTTTCCAGAGATACCAAATGATTGGATGTTTCACCATCACCACTCCCTCTCCTTGGTCTTTCAAAATGGCTGACATTCATTTAGTGATCAAATGTAACACCCTAATGGAAATATGATAATATTTTGTAATTATCATTTAAATCTGACTAATTGACAAATTGACTGACAATCTCAGGAAAATGTTATGGGGTTTCAAATCAAAATATTGACCTTCTGTTATGAAACAGGACATCAATTTCATACATGTCCATTGTAGAGGACACCAGGACTTAACGCATGTTTAGTACACATTTTGGGAGAAAAAATTATATATCAATATTCCTATTAAATATTAGATATTATTATAAAAATCTTGCTAATTATTACTCCCATTATTGCACTTATTTGTTCATTCAATGTTGCCCCAAAAAGACATTAATATGCAAATTAGATACAGTTTATAGATACATTGCATATAATGGGAAAACTCGTTTATGGCTATTTTACACACATTTTGCATAAAGAATTTTTTTTTTCAAAATATCTTTCATGACATAGTTGAGAATCATCTTTATATAAACTTTAGTATAAAAAAATGAAAATTGATTTCTAAATTATATAGCAATATTCCTATGAAAAATTAGATATTATTATGGAAATCTTGCCAATTATTACTCCCATTATTGCACTTGTTTTTTCATTCAATGTTGCCCCAAAAATACATTAATATGCAAATTAGATACAGTTTATAGATACATTGCATATAATGGGAAAACTCGTTTATGGCTATTTTACACACATTTTGCATAAACAAAAATGTTTTTTCAAAATATCTTTCATGACATAGTTGAGAATCATCTTTATATAAACTTTAGTATAAAAAAATGAAAATTGATTTCTGGTTAAAACAAAAATCCCACTCTTTTTGCCTTTTCATGTTTATTCATGTCTTTTTATTTTTTGTAAAAAACAGGAGTTTTTAAAGTCCTCTACAGAGGACATGGCATATCATATGAATAAAATATAATTTTTCAAATTTATTTTTTGACATTTTTCTTATGCTCTAAACAATGTAATGACATGACAAAATACTAAATTCACAAAACGTTTTTTTCCTGGTAGTCAGGAGGATATATACTTGTTTAATTTGTTTTTAAGTCATACCATTTCATTTTATGAATGGGAAACATTACCATTAACAACAGTATAATATATGCTTTATCTTTATTAATTCAACAGTCATTGAAGTTTATCATTATGTCAAATCCAATTTTCTTAATTAAAATGTTCCACATCAATCCAGAATGTTTTTGTATGTATTGTATACAATGGAATAGAAATGGCTACCCTTACGCCAACTCAAGTATCCAAACACAGAAAACGAGGTTTTGCTAAATATTTATATTACTAATAACAATGATGTCAAACTTTCAGCCGACTTTATGAGCAGCAAGTTTAGCAACATCTTTTCCAAAACTACTGACTCGCCTCTTTTCTCCTTAACTTACCTGATCATTGAAAGTTGTAGGGCTTCAAAAGGTGGTCACCATTGCTTCATGGGTTAATATATAATAAACATATACAACATATATATTTAAACTGAAATGCTTTCCAATGCGGTTCACACTGATGCGCGCGCGATGCTGTGCCGCTCAAAACTTCATTACTTACATCCTTTCATTCACTCCACCATTATTAGAAGCCCACACAACCACCAAACCGTCACTTTAAAATAATAAGCTAGTTCAAGTCTAATCAACATGTAAGATCTCTAAAGAAATATCACCACTAAGAAAACAAACAACGATAAAACAGCAGCACAACTGTTCGTGAGCGGTTGCCATGTCTGCGTCACAACGTGACGTAACACAGATGCAGTCCGACCGTTTTTCAACATAAAAGTCCTGTGATGGTCATATGTTGAGTTGATTGATGTCTTGACAAAATGCATACAAAAACAGCATTTTTGCTAGCAGGGATGACAATCACGATGATTACATAATATTTGGTGTTATTTATAAATCTTGAATTATTCGTTCGGAACAAAGACAGCCTTCTGTTAGAAGCATAGGTATGAAGTGCTCCCGATTTCAAAATAAAAGTTAGTCTAATATTTAAATTATTTAATTGTCTTATTTGTGTTTTAGTAAATGTAAGCTAGTTTTAATTCTGTTTTTCAAAATATTTTATATTCTTTCAAATAAAATATACACAGACCTAAATAAGAGCTATATAAGACAGTAGTGTGTGACATTTTAAGCTTAGTCCTTCCAAAAGCGAAACAATATCAACCTTATATTAAGACTGCCCATATATTACTATTTATACACAAATTCGTAATGAAAAAAAATGCTTTGACTTGTATGGCTCACTGCGCATGCGCGGATGTGCAGGAAGTGCTCGCAGACCACCGAATGGTCATATGTTGAGTTGATTGATGTCTTGACAAAATGCATACAAAAACAGCATTTTTGCTAGCAGGGATGACAATCACAATGATTACATAATATTTGGTGTTATTTATAAATCTTGAATTATTCGTTCGGAACAAAGACAGCCTTCTGTTAGAAGCATAGGTATGAAGTGCTCCCGATTTCAAAATAAAAGTTAGTCTAATATTTAAATTATTTAATTGTCTTATTTGTGTTTTAGTAAATGTAAGCTAGTTTTAATTCTATTTTTCAAAATATTTTATATTCTTTCAAATAAAATATACACAGACCTAAATAAGAGCTATATAAGACAGTAGTGTGTGACATTTTAAGCTTAGTCCTTCCAAAAGAGAAACAATATCAATATCACTATTTATACACAAATTCGTAATGAAAAAAAATGCTTTGACTTGTATGGCTCACTGCGCATGCGCGGATGTGCAGGAAGTGCTCGCAGACCGATAACCAGATCGACAACCGAACAGCCACCACCAAAACAGCCGCGACTAGCAACTACAGGTAAATATCGCTAATGCTGGTAGTTTCGTGTGACTCTATGTATGTAAAAGAGGTGTGATTATTTTAGAAATTGGTGTTCATGGCACCGCTCGGCCCGCTTCGCCTGGATCGAGACGAGTCACGTTAATGATCAGAGTCTATGCTGCGCTTCTAATGCATCATATCAGATACAGTCACCTGACTGTCAGAGTTATGGATTAGATCTCACACACACACACACACACCGGATTATTACAGTTATGCATTAGTTCAGTAGACATACTTGATTATTTGAGTTATTTGTCAGATGAGTCGACATAGCCTACTCCTGATTATCAGATTTATTCATCAGGACCAAAAGACATGCACCTGATTACTAGATTTATTATTCAGATCAGTAGACATACACCTGCTTATTGGATTTATTATTCAGATCAGTAGACATACCTGATGATTGGAGTTATTATTCAGATCAATAGATTTACGCCTGATTTTTAGAGTGATTAATCAACTCGATAAACTTTCGCCTGATATTTTAAGTTGCTAATCAGATCGATGGACATACACTTGGTTATAAGAGTGATAAATCACATCAGTAGAGGTATGCTTGATTATTAATGTTATTAATCAGAAATACATTCACCGGATTATTGGAGTTATTATTCAAATCAATAGACATACTTGACTATTAGAGTTATTATTCAGATCTATAGACTTTCACATGATTATTATATTGGTTAATCAGATCAACAGACATACACCTGATTATTAGACTTACACCTATTTGTTGGACTTATGCATTAAATTACATGCAGTATACAGATGACATACTGGTAAGAATTCTGGATTAAAGATGTTGTGTAAAACTGGTCTAATAGGCAGGTTATGAATATATTTTAGATGAAACACAACATTCAAATGGACAAATGCTGCATCATGCAGTGGCCACCCTATAATTTTACTATGTGATCAAATGTGAGTGCAAATCATGGTAACTCTTAATTTTACAATGTAAATGTCAAATAATATGTGTAAATGTAATTCATTACAACAACATTGCCAACATAACTGTACATATACAATCAGGTCAACAAAGTTGTTACATATAAAGTGCACATTGTTATTTTACTAACACTTTATTTAATGCCTTTATATTGCTGGATGAGATGGCCAGCCGACTTCGACCATGTACTTAAATATTATAATATATATTATATTATAATATAGCTATAAATATTTGCAAACCCATGCAAACTCGGAGAGCAGAACAGCACACGACTGAGAAACCACAAAGAGGTGACAGTTTCACAAACCTGGTGGTTTTCCACCTGCAAAACATCTAGTTTATTGATCATTGTTTATGCCGGCATCCATTACAGGAGGAATTTGCAACAATAAAATTAATTCTTTTGGAGAAATGGTGGATTTGGAATGTATGAGGGGGCTGTACTTTGAGTAAACAGATACTTTCACTGAGATGCTGAGATAAGAGTTGATTTTTTTCATGCTATGCCCAATAAATCAATCTTGAAGTTCACTCTAGGTTAGATACTTGCCACCTTGTTTTCTTGAAACATTTTTAAACTGTTGAACCAGAAATATTATTCATGACATTTTATGACTGACACACAGATTTAAACGGTCATGAGGATGTTTAGCAATGCGGTCTTACCTCAGAAATGTTTTTGTGATGCTTTACGCACCAGCTTCCCTATTTCTGATGAGAACTGATTCACTACATAGAGCATCTGTGGTTTTGACTGCTGACTTGAACGTTATAATTTGGCTGTGTATTGAAGGAGAAACTGAAGTCAACTGTATTCTCACTTCTGTCCACCAATTTTGCTTATTATTTTATTTTATCTTATTTTTTGTTTAGTTTTGCTATAGCCAAAATAGTAACCCAGAAATGAAAAATTTGGCATAATTTACTCACCCTCATGACTAGCTGTCTTCTGTGGAACATAAAAAAAGATGTCTCAGCATGTTTTGAATTTTCAGTAAGGTAACTCTCCTTTACCAGAATGTTTTAGTTGTAAGTTACTTTCTCTATCTTTACCCGTTCCACTTACATTCTACTCTTATTGTTGTTGATTTTTTTAGCATCACAGTCTGACAGCTGTCCACACAACTTTAAAAGAAGTCTCCAGAAGTCACAAAAAAAAAACTTGTTGAGTTGCTGCTTTTAGAGACGCTGTCAGGGAGGACGGCCACCCTTCCTACATCATGAGCACTCGCGGGACCGGCAGGGCCAATGGAAGCCTACCTCAGACCAAGATCTGCCAGTTCAAATTGGTGCTGCTGGGAGACATGGCTGTCGGCAAGTCCAGCCTGGTGCTGCGTTTTGTTAAGGGCCAGTTTGATGAGTTTCAGGAGACCACCATTGGAGGTGAGGCATAGGTGATGAATTTGAATTAAGTTCATAAAGATGGGTAATGGGTATTGATATTTAGGTAGATTTTGCTTGGTTTATTGCATTTGCATTACTACATACAGTACCGTTCTAAAGATTGAGGTCAGTAAGATTTAGTTTTTGAAATAAATGCATACTTTTATTCAGCATAGACGCATAAATGCTGTTCTTTTGTACTTTCTATTCATCAAAGAATCCTTAAAAATGTATCTCCAGCATTGATAATAATAAATGTTTCTTGAGTTCTGAAAGATCATGTGACTCTAAAGACTGGAGTAATGGCTGCTAAAAAATCAGCTTTGCTCTCAGAGAAATAAATTACATTGTAAAATAACACATTGTCATAATATTTAACAATACTACTGTTTTTGCTTTTATTTTTTTGTGCAAATAAATGCAGCCTTGGTATGTAAAATAGATTTCTTTCAAAAAAATTACAAATATTACTGACCCCAAAGCTCTGAATGGTATTGTACATAATTGTGTAGATTCTTTTACCATGCACAACCAGTTGTGCCACAGGAACACTGGTTTGAAAAAAAAAACAGTTGCACACCTAGAATTTTGCCCATTACCCCTGCTTTGCAAATAAACACTTCAAGAGCAGGACGAATACCAGAGAGAACTTTGTAAATTCAGAGTCAGCAGTGCTGAGAACACACTTGTGGATTCTTTATAGCCATCTATAACCTTGTGTTAATTGATCTTATATTTAGTCATAGCAGTAGATGTCATCACGTGTGAGTATGATGACAAAATCAGGTTCATTATCTCTGAGTATAATGGTCACACTAGTATTTGCAAACATTGTTATAGGCTTTGGCTCTCATAAATTAGAATCAGACAGATACCGTACAAATGGACTTATTGCAACACTAATATCAGACTGGAGTTCTTGCTAAAGCAATAAAGCACTTGAGATCATGAATTGCAGTGATTTTACCATGGTTAGGGGGTATTTTTAGGCATGAACCGAAGGTAAAGTCACATTAAAACACAGCCTTGAGTGGCTTATTGCTTTAATAAAACTGCAGCAACAGCAGTATGATAAAAGACACAGATGTTCAATGAATAAGTAATTCCAATAAATTACAGTTATTTAAAAAATGACATTAATAATAGTAATCAGAATAAATAATTCTACTGCCAAGTAAATTGTTCATTAGCTTAAATATGTTGTTTACACTTGCTTTAGTCTTGCTGCATTTATATGTCAATATCAAGACACATCATATTATTAATCTTTGAAACTTTTTGTCTGTTGTCCACCATCAGCTGCGTTCTTGGCACAGTCTGTTTGTCTGGATGACACTACAGTGAAGTTTGAGATTTGGGACACGGCTGGACAGGAGCGCTACCACAGCTTGGCCCCCATGTACTACCGTGGAGCCCAGGCGGCTATTGTAGTTTTTGACATCACCAAGCCTGTAAGTTTACAATGGTACACTCTTCATACAAAGGATATAAAGTTTTATTTGGTAAAATAGTAGATTTGTTGCTTAGTGTTTAGCCATGTGTTTGTAGGAAACATTTGAGCGAGCGAAGGCTTGGGTGAAAGAGCTGCAGCGGCAGGCCAGTCCCAATATCGTCATTGCTCTCGCAGGAAACAAGGCTGACCTAGCGGACAAAAGACTCGTGGAGTATGAGGTCATATCATTTTTTATCATATTTCAAGACATGGGAGGTGTTAGGTTCTTTCCTGACATTAAAGGGGCAAAAAGAATCACATTGTTGTTTGATTTATAAATACCTCTGGGATTGTTGTGTGTGTAGTGTGCTGCTGTTTTTATTTCAACGCACACAGAACAGAATAAAAACGTTTCAGTGTCAATGGAGTACCATTCAAAAGTTTGTGGTCGGTAAGAATTTTTCATGTGTTTGTAGGAAACATTTGAGCGAGCGAAGGCTTGGGTGAAAGAGCTGCAGCGGCAGGCCAGTCCCAATATCGTCATTGCTCTCGCAGGAAACAAGGCTGACCTAGCGGACAAAAGACTCGTGGAGTATGAGGTCATATCATTTTTTATCATATTTCAAGACATGGGAGGTGTTAGGTTCTTTCCTGACATTAAAGGGGCAAAAAGAATCACATTGTTGTTTGATTTATAAATACCTCTGGGATTGTTGTGTGTGTAGTGTGCTGCTGTTTTTATTTCAACGCACACAGAACAGAATAAAAATGTTTCAGTGTCAATGGAGTACCATTCAAAAGTTTGTGGTCGGTAAGAATTTTAATTGTTTTGAAAAAAGCCTCTCATGCACATGAAGAAAGCATTTATTTGATCAAAAATACAGTAAAACAGTAATATTGTAAAATATTATACTATTTAAAATAACTGTTTTCTGTTTTAATATATTTTATAATGTAATTATTCTAGTGATAGCAAAGCTGAATTTTCAACAGCCATTACTTCAACAGTGTCACGTTCCTTCAGAAGTCATTCTAATATGGCGATTTAATGTGCAGGAAATTGCTTATATAAGTGCTTACTATTATCAATGTTTTGTGAGAACCGTGATACACAAAGTATTGAGATGAAATTTTGTTATTGACCAAATACTTATTTTCCACCATAATTTGCAAATAAATTCTTTAAAAATCCTACAATGTGATTTTCTGGATTTTTTTTCTCATTTTGTCTCTCATAGTTGAGGTATACCTATGATGAAAATTACAGGCCTCTCTCATCTTTTTAAGTGGGAGAACTTGCACAATTGGTGGCTGACTAAATACTTTTTTGCCCCACTGTACATTTATTCAGGATTTTTTGATGAATAGAAAGTTCTAAAAAAACGCATTTATGTGAAATCGAAATCCTTTGTAACATTACAAATGTCTGTACTGTCACTTTTGAACAATTTAAAGTATATTTGTGTGTGTGTGTATATATATATATATATATATATATAGTTGTGTTAATGGTGGTACATTTTATATTATAATATATTTCAGCCCAAACTGTTGACTATTCTCTAATGTCTTGTGTGCAGTAACCAAGACATTCATTTTACATGTATGTACAGGAAGCCCAGACATATGCAGAAGACACAGGCTTGCTTTTCATGGAAACCTCTGCCAAGACTGCAATGAATGTAAACGAGTTGTTCCTGGCCATTGGTGAGTGTTAAAGCCGTCTTCTTACTAGTGTACTCTGTACAGGTTATTGGTACTACAGTGAAGCTATATTATCTACAACTGTCATCATTGTGACAGACCTTGATTTTTTTTAAATAAGTAATTTATATATAAAAAATTTTTTTTAATAAGAATAGTTACTATTGTATTTTAAGAAAAACTATGATTACTTGGGTAAGTGCTTGTAAGGGGCTACAAACTATTTTTAGTATTTGGTTTACGGGTAGAATTAAAAATTCACATGGCATACTGTCCCAGTACCAGATTTTCCAGATTGTTAGTAATTTCTTAATTATGTTGCATTATTCTTTATCTGTAAAGTTGTGATGAAACAATGTAGCGAGATCTGATCTTTTCAATTGTGACGTACATCCGAGTGAAACAGACTATCAAAAAAAGTGTTTCTTTCAATCGGTTGTTGATTAGATGGAGGCAGATCTGAACCCAACCTTCAGTTGATTGTAAGAAAAGGTCAGGGTTTAAACGAATGATTGAAGGTGTCTGGCATATGTCACCAAAGAGAATTCTGTTTTACTGGCTTATCAAGTTTTTGACATTTTGATTAAAAATTAAAAGTAAAAAAAAATTAACTATTCACAATAAAATTAATAACATTATTTAGAAAATTGAGTGAATTTCATTTCATGCCAAATTTAAACAAAAGATTAACATTATGAACAGTGTTCAGGCTCTTGGTTTTTCATTCAACTCTTTTATTTGTATTATTCAATAGCAAAAAAGATGCCAAAAACAGACACCCAAAACCCCACGCATGCTGCCCGACACAGGGGGGTAAACCTGCAGGACCCAGATGCACAGTCCACTCGAAGCTGCTGTGGGAACTAAAGGCCTGTCAACACTCCATCACAGGAGACCACCGACACTTTCTCCTTTTTCCAAAAATCCCACCCTTCACCCTTTCACCTCCTAAGATGGCTAGGGAAAGAAATAGAAAGAGAGAGGAATAACTGAAAGAGATTGAGGGAAAATCCCTCAGTGATGCCATAAAGAGATTTTTCAAGGAAGACTTCTGATGGACAGGGCCGAAAGCGAACGGACGATGGACTCTGTCATATCTGGCAGTAAATATGGATTCTGTATTATAATTATTATTAGTCAACAATAATTTCAGCCTGTGTTCATTTTCATTATGCAAGCAGCAGGGTGTCACCCAAAGAGATGAGAGATACAGGAACACAGAAGAATTATTTCATCGACAAATCCTGTTCTCAGTCCTGGAATGAACCGAGATGGTCCATAATGCCCACCTTAAAACAGCTAGAAGTCTTCAAGCATCCGTAAGAGTATCCATATGCTCTGGGCTCTCCCATTCTGATCCCAACTCTAACACTGGAAGGACGTCAGCACCTTAACCTAAACTAACCCTTGCAATTGTTCAACCATGAGCCAGCCACATCTACTAAATTTTTTAAACTACAAAAGGAACACTGAAGCAGAAGTTTTTCTTTCACCCTGAGCTTGTTTTTTCAGCCTCCAGCTTTATTTATTACCTTTATTTGAACTGGTCTCCCTTACGTAACTCGTTATTCATCTTATACCCAAAAAGTATTGAAGAACATCAGTGTTGTCTTCCCGATCCCATTTCCTTCTCCTGACCACATTGACCTTGAAGTTCAGTGTTGAAGTTAACGAAACAACAGCAAGCTCTACGATGTCTTCTCTACGTTCTGGTCGCTTTGTGTAAACTACTGTTTGAGAAACAATCAACAAATCATTTACAGCATATTGGCAGCAACCAGATGACTGATCGTAAACCAGAATAACGCACATTGATTCGTCTGGAAAAGGAAGTCATGCAATACCAGGCCAATGTCTCAGTATGTGTTATTAAAAAGCAACAAAAATATTCAAGCGCCCACAAATCAACAACGTGAATGATTTAGCAACCAATGCTGTGCGATACGTCGGGACGGCAAATAGCAGCAAGGGAATTTTTGGCCCGCAAAGCCCCTGAAAAAGTGGAAAAAAACAGAAGTGCCTACTCCGTTTTTTCCGTGTTCTTTGTTTTAGGCTTGTTTGAGGTCGTCAGACTGCTGAAAAGTAGCGTTGTACAGGCAATAACCTGTAAGAATAATTCGTTGAGCGTGTTAGTAACAGTCATTTCTGAAGTTTTGTTTTATGGATGCTGTTTGTTGAGGTGTATAAAAATGAATTTTATTTAAAATTGATTTTAGTCAGTAATTTAATGGGTTACCAATACATTTTTATGATCATTTAGGGAATTAATTCGGTATCATGATATGGTGTCACACAGCTAGAAGTCATTTGTCATGTGTCTTCAGGTCCACCTTTTTTGTGGAATAGATCTGATCTCCTGTTAACACCTCTGTGAACTGAAATGTTAAATAAAGCTGTGCTGTTCTGCTATGAATGAAATGTGGCTTTTTGACTAGCCTTGAGCTAAACCTCTGCTAACTGTCATTAATGAGGAAATAGCATTCAACAGTTGTCCAGCTGCACCCATGTGACATGTAATATTTACCCTTAAAGGAACTAAATGCCACTAGCAGCACCAAATGATATCACAAACATAATGACCAAACAGGTTTCTCAAATGCTCCTGGTGCTAAATGCTAATAGATAGCTCTCTAGGTGTGTTGTGCTGCATTCCACATACAGAACTTTGGAATTCCCCCTCCTCCTGTTTGAATATAACCGGAATGGCACTCGAGGTCAACCATCCAACTTGAAAAGTCATTAAGAAGTGTAATTTGACGTCATTTTAAAGATGGCTGAGACTACAGCAGCATTCCATTGGTTATTTTGAACTGGAAATGGGAGAACTTGAGATTTGTGTGGAGCAGGACATGACTGGAATGGTTTGAGATCGGAATAGGGAAATGTAATTTCTAATATAGCGTGCTGCAGGAAAACCCAGAAACAAGTGAGCATTGTTGCACTTCCTAATCCATTGTTCAGAAGTTAATGGGTTTTAGTTAAATGCCTTAAAGTTTGTGGTTAACACAAGAGCAAGATATTTTCACATTTTATTCTATGACATAAAATACATCAGTAATATCCTACACATGATTTCTTAATGTCTTGAAACAAGAAAACCTGTATACTCACTAGTCCACTTCTACAGCCTTGTGTTTACTCTCAATTGAATTTTTAGTCTGTTTATTGCCTAACATTAGCTTTTTACTTCTAGGAATTGCATTTATGCTTCAAAATTCATATAAATATGTGTTGTTTTCACAAACGAATAACATATTTCACAAATTAAGATTATCTTTATGAATGTCTAAGTATCATAAACTTTTGTTGGTCACAGAGCTCATTTTCTGTGGTTATATGGTTTCTATGGTTATACTGTAGATATTGCTACTTTAAATATATTAACTATATTATATGTACACTGGAAAAAATGTGTAGAATATCATGCATTTTCACAAAACTTCAACTAAAAATGTAAAATCTAAAAATGCACATAGACCTATATGACAGCCGCTATTCTTAAGCCGCTTTGGATAAAAGCATCTGCTAAATGACTAAATGTGACCCTGGACCACAAAACCAGTCTTAAGTGTCAATTTTTCAAAATTGAGATTTATACATCTGGAATAATAATTATAAGCTTTCCATTGATGTATGGTTTGTTAGGATAGGGCAATCTAGGTGTGTTGTGCTGCATTCCACATACAGAACTTTGGAATTCCCCCTCCTCCTGTTTGAATATAACCGGAATGGCACTCGAGGTCAACCATCCAACTTGAAAAGTCATTAAGAAGTGTAATTTGACGTCATTTTAAAGATGGCTGAGACTACAGCAGCATTCCATTGGTTATTTTGAACTGGAAATGGGAGAACTTGAGATTTGTGTGGAGCAGGACATGACTGGAATGGTTTGAGATCGGAATAGGGAAATGTAATTTCTAATATAGCGTGCTGCAGGAAAACCCAGAAACAAGTGAGCATTGTTGCACTTCCTAATCCATTGTTCAGAAGTTAATGGGTTTTAGTTAAATGCCTTAAAGTTTGTGGTTAACACAAGAGCAAGATATTTTCACATTTTATTCTATGACATAAAATACATCAGTAATATCCTACACATGATTTCTTAATGTCTTGAAACAAGAAAACCTGTATACTCACTAGTCCACTTCTACAGCCTTGTGTTTACTCTCAATTGAATTTTTAGTCTGTTTATTGCCTAACATTAGCTTTTTACTTCTAGGAATTGCATTTATGCTTCAAAATTCATATAAATATGTGTTGTTTTCACAAACGAATAACATATTTCACAAATTAAGATTATCTTTATGAATGTCTAAGTATCATAAACTTTTGTTGGTCACAGAGCTCATTTTCTGTGGTTATATGGTTTCTATGGTTATACTGTAGATATTGCTACTTTAAATATATTAACTATATTATATGTACACTGGAAAAAAAGTGTAGAATATCATGCATTTTCACAAAACTTTTTTTTTTCTTTAATTAAATAGTTTCATTGTTTCTACACTGGTGATTATTTTCAACTAAAAATGTAAAATCTAAAAATGCACATAGACCTATATGACAGCCGCTATTCTTAAGCCGCTTTGGATAAAAGCATCTGCTAAATGACTAAATGTGACCCTGGACCACAAAACTAGTCTTAAGTGTCAATTTTTCAAAATTGAGATTTATACATCTGGAATAATAATTATAAGCTTTCCATTGATGTATGGTTTGTTAGGATAGGGCAATATTTGGTTGAGATACAACTATTTGAATATCTGGAATCTGAGGGTGCAAAAAAATCTAAATATTGAGAAAATCGCCTTTAAAATTGTGCAAATGAAGTTCTTCGCAATGCATATTACTAATAAAAAATTAAGTTTTGATATTTATGGTAGGAAATTTACAAAATATCTTCATGGAACATGATCTTTACTTAATATCCTAATTATTTTTGGCATAAAAGAAAAATCTATAAGTTTTACCCATAAAATGTATTTGTGGCTATTGCTACAAATATACCCCAGTGACTTAAGACTGGTTTTGTGGTCCAGGGTCACAAATGTCAATTTAAATATCATGTCTAGAACATTGGGGGGACCATTGTTTTGAAGAAAATATAAAGACCAGACCACTATGGTAATGGTAAAGGAACTAAATAAATAAAGGATTTAAATGGATTTAGTGGAATAAATTCAAAGAAGACAAAAGAACAGTAAAATAACAAGAATAAGATTTTTTTTTTTAAGTAATCAATCTGAATTGCAAATAATATATTTTTACTTTAAAATATGCACCCATTCAATTTTAGTTGTATTCCTAATGTTGAAAACGCAAAACAGAACAATGCTATTGTCGTCACAATAATTATGAATTACATGAATCACATAAATGACCGACCTGCTTTCAATTCCAAACGGTGGCATTTCACAAAAAAAGTCGAATAGTTTGCTTCACTGGATATTAGAGTCAAGCTGACTGTTGCTACAGTAACGACGAACACACCTTTCATCTCACAAGCTCTTATTTCAGTGTTGTTTACTTGCAATTTTCATTCTTACATTCAGCATTAACAACAAGTCAAAAGGGGTAAGCTTTCAACTGAACTGTTTAGCCTACATGCATTTAAACGCTTATCTTGCCCCGTCCATGCAATGAATGGAGCCGGCCCCGGACTGAGATCGAATATACAAAAAAGACATCAGGATCATATATTATCTAGACTTGATGCATTTACAATAGAATGGTAAAGCCAAGTCAATCACCACAAAGCTAATAAAATAACAGTCCAGACAGAGTAAACTTAGGCGTGTGATGTGATATATTTGGTTAAAAAAATAGAAAGAAACAGATCATTAAAACTCATCATAAAGGAAAATAAATGACAAATGCAAGATAAAAACTCATGGTTGTGGTGTTACTTTATACACATGAAAATGCCCCAAAAATGTGACATTTTTGAAAATAGTTTCTCTTTAGTTCCTCACACTCACACTCAAAAAAACCCTGCTCTTTAAAAACAATAGTTACCAAGCAGATTAAATCAGTATTGTAACCCATTCAACTCTTCAGACTCAAACTATCCGGCAGATCATACTTGGTAGTAATTTGCTGATCAAAAACTATAATTGCATTTATCTAGCCCTCACTCTCTTCATCTTCTACTGCTGTGTAGATACTCTGGTTTCTCCGTTTGATTTGAGGTGTGCCACCTGTGTGACTTGCTGACCCCCGTGTCGTCTCCCCGCTGGTGCGTTTGGGGACCCTGGCTGGTGTAAGGCCCCCCTCCTCTTCTGAGCTGCCCTGAGAGAGGGATGCTGAAGGAGGGGGAAGAGAAAGCGGCCGCAAGGAGCGTAGTGGAGCCTACTTGCAATTTTCATTCTTACATTCAGCATTAACAACAAGTCAAAAGGGGTAAGCTTTCAACTGAACTGTTTAGCCTACATGCATTTAAACGCTTATCTTGCCCCGTCCATGCAATGAATGGAGCCGGCCCCGGACTGAGATCGAATATACAAAAAAGACATCAGGATCATATATTATCTAGACTTGATGCATTTACAATAGAATGGTAAAGCCAAGTCAATCACCACAAAGCTAATAAAATAACAGTCCAGACAGAGTAAACTTAGGCGTGTGATGTGATATATTTGGTTAAAAAAATAGAAAGAAACAGATCATTAAAACTCATCATAAAGGAAAATAAATGACAAATGCAAGATAAAAACTCATGGTTGTGGTGTTACTTTATACACATGAAAATGCCCCAAAAATGTGACATTTTTGAAAATAGTTTCTCTTTAGTTCCTCACACTCAAAAAAACCCTGTTCTTTAAAAACAATAGTTACCAAGCAGATTAAATCAGTATTGTAACCCATTCAACTCTTCAGACTCAAACTATCCGGCAGATCATACTTGGTAGTAATTTGCTGATCAAAAACTATAATTGCATTTATCTAGCCCTCACTCTCTTCATCTTCTACTGCTGTGTAGATACTCTGGTTTCTCCGTTTGATTTGAGGTGTGCCACCTGTGTGACTTGCTGACCCCCGTGTCGTCTCCCCGCTGGTGCGTTTGGGGACCCTGGCTGGTGTAAGGCCCCCCTCCTCTTCTGAGCTGCCCTGAGAGAGGGATGCTGAAGGAGGGGGAAGAGAAAGCGGCCGCAAGGAGCGTAGTGGAGCCTCTGATTCTGGTGCAGAACATGGGGGCGGTAAGATCAGTCTATTAGCCATCTCTCGCTGGGGACTGCTGTCTCTATCGCTGTCCTGGCTCCCTACCTGCCCTTCTGGAACCACTGCGTCTGTCCCTTTCCCCTCGGCACATTCTACTCCCTCATCCTCTTCCTCCACCCATTCGTCCTCAATGGTGATTTCATCAGGATTATAGGAGCTGGAGAGGCCGGAGGTGTCAGTGGGGTACTCACTGGGTTCGTCTACTCAAAGAAAACAATAATAACGACTTTGTTCAACGATTTCTTCTCTTCCGGGTCAGTCTGCCACCATTCACAAGAGTACCGTGTGGTACTCTCATGAATGGGGGCAGACTGAGCCGGAAAATAAAAAATCGTTGAAGAAAGTCGTTATTTTTGTTTTCTTTGCACATAAAAAGTATTCTTGTAGGTTCATAAAATTATGGATGAACCACTGATGTCACATGGACTATTTTAACAATGTCCTTACTACCTTTCCGGACCTTGAATGTGGTAGTTCCCTTGCTGTCTATGGAGGGTCAGAAAGCTCTTAGATTTCATCAGAAAGATCTTAATTTGTGTTCCGAAGATAAACGAAGGTCTTACGGGTTTGGTACGACATGAGGGTGAGTAATTAATGACAGAATTTTCATTTTTGGGTGAACTAATCGTAAAATGATGTGCATGAAAATGTAGTCATTGTAACATAGTCTGTACTGGGTATGCAGTCCATTGTCTTGTGGGGGGTTCCAGAAATTGCAGGATGGTTTCTGAAGGCTGTCTGTCGCTTTCAAGATGGCCAGCCATTCTGGATCATACTCAAGGTGCACAGAGGAGCCCGGTCGGTCTGCTACCTCCACAATCTGCAAAATCAAAACATTCATTCACTCACATAGACTAGATCTACTACTTGGGTCTTACAATATTTGGACAAAGTGGATACTACTGGAAGAGCTTGAAACACGTTTTGTTGATGGAAACAGCAGAATAATTACCTGAAGAAAGTCTCTATGTGGAAGACACTTGTCAAGTGAGAGAAACTTGGTGATCTTTGGGGCAGCATTATTCTTAGCCTGTTATGATAAATAGCCTGTTGTGATTTACTTTATAATGAATAATAAACTCTGGAGATTGTGATGATATATAGGTTTATATCTCTCAATTTTTATATATACCCACCTCGTGCTGCATCAGTGCAGCAAACTTCACGTGCAAGTGAGCTGAAAACCAGTAGGTGGGCTGCATGTGGTCTAGAAGCTCTGCAGCAGCAGGGCTGCCCAAGGTACCGCTCTCCACTTCCTGTCTGAGGAACTTCTTCTGGCGGATAAGCTGGTTTGTGTTGCCGTAGTGATAAATGCCTCGCGGCCAATCGTGCGTCATGAAGATGTCTATGGGCATCTTGATCTGGAGGAGTTATTATACATGGATAGCAAAATATCATTTCCATCTTTTTATGAATTAAACGGTAAATTATATTTTGATCACTTCTTTCTCTTGATGCATTTAAAATAGATTTTTTAAAATATAAAATTACTGGATTTAAGGATGTCACTTAAAGATTTACCTGTTTAAGTTTGAAGACATCAATGTTCCTTATGTGGTACACGCTGCGCAAAGATTCTGGGCTGTATGGTGGGAACTCAAAGTGTCCTGAAATTGCATAGAGTTCGGAAATGTGATTTTTGGGTCTTATAACAACCGATTTGAAATTGTTCAAACTCACCTTTCTTGTAATCGTGGGATTTAAATATTCCTGAAACACCGCCAATCCGTACACCTTTAAAGCGAACAATGCCAGCATAACCTGACGAATGAGGAACATCAAATCCATTGAGAACCGCTATTTAAGTGCTATTAAGAAAACCATAAAAGTCTGAGCATACAACACTGAAACACAAATTTAGTACTACACTTATTAATCTTACTACATATTAAAGTAATAAAGTTTGCATTTGTGAGTATGAGCCAAAGATCTCACCCAGGTAATAGATGTTGGGGGCCACCCAGCCTCCATATGGAAGCTCCTGCAGATGGTTTGAGGCCTCATGGTTTCCGCCAATGAAAATCGTCAGGACAGGAGCCTTTTTCTCACCAGAGTAGTACCTTGGAAAAACCGATGGACATGACATGAGAAACGATGGTCGACCAATACCAACGTAATGCTTACTTAACATTCACTCAAACATATTTGAAAAACCAAATGTGCTTTATCCACTGACTTTAAATAATTCACAAATAAATATGCAATCACTGAGTATATTCAGTCTCTGTAGTACAGTAAATGACTCTCATTGTTTAATGAAACATCTATCTACCGTTACTGAATAATACCGGGTGTTTGCTTAACGTACTTGTAGAAAGTTTGCATGTGTCTGTATTTGGCAGGCACCGCCATGCACTTCATGTCTCCTTCATTTCTGACAGCCTGGAAGTCTCCGCAGCACAGCAGCAGATCCACCTTCACACCTTCTTTATTCTCCAGGTAACTGATGCTCTCATAGATCTGATCCAGCTCTCCATGACAACAGCCTTCTACTGCCACCTTCATCCTTGTATCTCTAATCCACAGCCTTACGCTCAAAGACGACAAATCGTGTTACCCATCGCACAGATGATCAACCTTTTTACATATTAGACATAATTCTTCCAGCCGCCGCTTTTGCCTCCCTGAACTCTGCACATGCGCAGAACGGTCACGTGACCAGTGCATTAAATGCGTTTTTATTCTTCATCCACACTTTCCTTCATTTATATACGTTCTTCATTTTTATAATAAAAATAATGCAAGCTTTGATTTAAAGACTGATCAGCATTCGGTATGCACGTTAACAGTATATGGAATGTATATAATGTATAATGAAACAATGCAATGCAAAATTATTTCTATGTAATACTCAGATTTTCTACTGTTAAATGTTTTTACTTGTTCTTTTCTTTGTATTGTTATTCATATTCATACCAGTACTTTTTTTTGCTGTTGTTGTAATGGATTTTGCAAATAATGAAGACGAGGCAAAGAAAGTGCGGCCAGTTGCGATACGCGTTGTCACGTGGCGCATGTTACTTTTCTCAGCGATATTCGGGGAGGACCAATCGAATCACTTGTGATTAATAAACAAACGAGTTCTTCAATCAGTTAAAAGAGACCGCTGCATCGAGGGATTTTTTTTATTTCATTTCTATTTCAAGTACCCATATTTGAAATTAATTAATGGGAAAAAATATGAGTTTTTTGGTGCACAAATGTCCACTGTAAGAAAGATTTGAATATGGCTCAAAGGAGGATACATCTCTTTTTTTCTCAATTATTTAATTTAATTAATAGATGAGTAATGAGAAATAGTTGTTATTGTTTAAATTATGCATTGCTTCTATTTTACATTATTTTAAATAGTTTATTAAAAAAACAAGTATAAGCTAATAAGGTGTGGAAAGTGCTGCTCTGCGTGTTCTGCTTTATCAAGCATGTGAAGAAAGTGCTGCTGTAAATACTCCGCTGATTGAGCTGTGTTTATGTGGAAAGTGCCGCTGTGAATGCTCCGCTGAGTGAATGATGGCGTGCCTGCTGGAGGCCCCTTTACGCATCAGCGTGTTATCTGTGAGTCTCTTTGATTATACCCATTAAAACCTTACCTTTTCACTTGAGGATCACTTAGATATACACTAGACACGTTAGATAGACTTTAGCGATTGATCTTAAATTAAACAATGTGGTTTTTGATGGCTGGCTGTGTGTTTATGTGGTCAACATTAGATCTGGATGTGCTCAGACCTGTACAAATCAAAGTTATATTTAGTTTTCAGTCTATATTTAGAGCTGGGGCTCCAAAAACAAAATCAAACCTGCTTGATATTCTCTGATGAAGCTGTTAAATGATGATCTGATGGGCTAATGTGGTGGTAACGCCCCCCTTTTGACAGCCCTGTAGTTCTGTCCTGTATGTTTTGACACATGTTGATCTGCCCTCACTGTGGTGGAGCCCAGGTGCAGTGATGCTGTCAGATGTTGTTGTATACTTGTGTTACTGGATGATTAGCCATCTCATCACGTGCCGATACTTACAATTCTAGTCTAGAAAAAAAAAAACATAAACATGATGATTTTTTTGTAGGGGACATCATTCAAACTTTAGCCTTCATGTTCGGTTTATTATCTTCCCTTGCCATACATTGAATGTGCTCCTCTGATCTAATCAACCCTGCAGTGTGATATTGTTAAAACTTTAACCCTTTGTTGTGTGATATGCTCTTTTCAGAAAAGTAAATTGTTATCCCATATATTAACGCTGTTTCTGTATAAAGTCAGTTTGATCATCACAAGTATTTTATACCTGTGGTTTCTGAGACTCCAAACAAATCATTTTTAATCAGTATGAAATTGTGTTCATTATCTTTATTTGTAAAAATTAAATATTTTGAAGTGTAAAACAATCTTGAAAGTCTTTTAGATCCCAAAAACAACATGATGACTAAGATGTAAGGATGTTGTGACTTGGTGTGTGTATATAGATATATATACTAGGGATGCACCGATATGAAAATTTTGGCCGATACCGATAACCGATTATTCTTTATTTTTGAAAGCCGATAACCGATATGTTGGCCGATAAATCTATATCCAAATTGTTATATACTTTTTGAGAGCCTGATTACAAAAAAGGTCTCATCATTAAAAGCCACATCCCAAACACTTCAACATAAGCAGCCTAGTTTGAACGGTGTACGTTTAAAAAATATTTTTACTCTCCCATTACCAAATTTAGTCATAAAAAAGCCTTACAAATAAATAAAATTATGCATAAATAATGCAAACAAGTCACTGGACATCATTACACATGTAAAGAATCAAAATGAATGCGCCACAGATCAATAAAACGGAATAGCCTCTGCACGGACAATAATTAAATGATTTTAATTACTAAACCATATTGTTGATGAAAATAATAAGAGAAAAATACAAGTGGTTGTTGTTATTAATAATATATCAATGATTTTGAAAAAGTAACAAATTAATACCACTGTTTTAAATAGCAGCCATTGAGCTGCAGCTCAAGCTGAAGCTGAAGAGCTGAATGAACACGGTAAACTGAAGCGTTTTGCTGGCAGCTTATTTAACTCAAGGAAATGCATCCTGAGATTAATATTAATACAACATAAACATAATATTACAACTTATATATGTACAAAATGACGCAGTTATTGCATGCTATAGTCAGAATGTGTGATCCTGTTGTGGATGCGCTCTTCCCATAACAACGCGCTGAAACACGGCAACTAAACCCAAAGAATTCACAACGTTTTATTATAATAATGTTCTCATTAGAATGTTATATACACGACATTCCCAATCATAGTTATTAATGTTGTGCACTGCTGTTTGAGTTTATCACCGGTAAACTGAAGCGCTCTTTTAACTTAACCAAACGCATTCTATATGAGATAAATCAGATATACATCAAATAAACACAATATTACAACGTACAATTGCACAAAAGGCTGCAAACGAACAGCGCGCATCTGAAGTGTCTCTGAAGGAAATAATGCATTATTTATCGGCTTTAAGATATCGGTCAAATTTTCTTATCAGGCCGATACCGATAACAGAAAAAATGAGCCGATATGGGCCGATACCGATATGGTGGCCGATATATCGTGCATCCCTAATATATACACACACACACACACACACTACATATAGCTGTGCTTGTCTCTCAACTTGTATCTGTTAGTATATTAACTACTTCATAGTAAGAATATCCAATGAAACAAGACTAGTTTAGCACTGGTTTGCATAGAGATCTTATTTCAGATGTCAAATAAATGTTAATTAGTCGTGTTGCAAGAATTTCAACTTGATTCATTTCAATTCTTTATCCAAGTAATTAGGGCTGCAAAATGATTAATCATGATTATGGCATTCAAAATAAAAGTTTGTTCAAAATAAAAGTGTTTACACACTGTATGTGTGTGTACTGTGTATATTTATTATGTATATATAAATACACACATACATGTTTATATTAAGAAAACATTTTAGATTTATATATATATATCATCATATATATATATAACTAGGGCTGGACAATAATTCAATATCAATATGTATCGCGATATAATTTTTTCAATAACGGTGATATGATTTTTAAACACATTTCCGATATACATTACCAGTGTTCCCCATACATTGATTTATTTGTGGCGTTTGACTTCGTTGAATAAACATGAGCACTGCACGTTTCAAAATCAAAACGCATCGCGGGTGTTTTATATGAATGTATCTCTGATCACAGGAATAAATTACATTTTAAAATCTATTCAAATAGAAAGCAATTTTAAATAGTAAAAATATTTCAAAATATATGTATTTTGGATCAAATAAATGCAGGCTTGGTGAGCAGAAGAGAATTCTTTAAGAAACATTAAAAATCTTACTGTTCAACAACTTTTGACTGGTATGTTAGCCTATAGTTTGAAGTAAAAAATATTAATATTAATAAGGAGAGTCTGAGATTTATTTGACAGTGATTTCACATTTCTTGTTTGTATGAAGGCTAAATACCAATAAAAGGTGAACATTTATTTATTTGCGCCATTTTTTCCCTAAAATATTATATAGTTTTATAGGAGTAGGTTTCATAGAGTTGGCAAATTAATTTTTCATGAGTTTGTAGGTACAGAGATCTGTTGTGGCCGTTCTTGGCCGTTTTTATGAGGCTTTTTGAATAGTGTTCATATCGATATCGGAATTATATCGTATCGACCGAAATTAAGAAATATATTGTGATATAAATTTTGGCCATATCGTCCAGCCCTATATATAACATATTATATTTTTATATAATATAAATTATATTATATCCTCCGATGTCTGGTGTTCTCTTCATTTCCTGTATTATTGTCTGACGTTATCCTCTGTGTTATTGTTTGATGATATCTTCACATATTTGATGTTTATTATAAAATGTCCTTGAGCTCTGGAAAGGTGCTATATAAAACTTATTATTATTATTATCATTATAATACAAGTGTATGTGTATATATATATATATATATATATAATATACACAGTACACACTCATAACATAAACATAAACTTTTATTTTGAATTCCATTAATCACAATTAATCGTTTTTCAGCCCTACAAGTAATTGTCTAAACTGACAGCTGAATATTTCTTTAGGGCTGGGTAATCATAGAGAGATGTAAAACTGTAATTTATTAATTATCCCAAATCATTCAGATTCATTGTTGAAGTCTGTTGGAAACTCATTTGTGCCAGAACAGGTTAGGTTGGTACAGCGAAACACCATTATGTTACATTATGTTCTAAATTGTAGATAGAGTTCATGTGTGGATGCAATGTTTTGAAGCATGAAGTGACATTTATAGCAGTGCCAAATGATTGCATAGATGCTTTGGTATGTTTGGGGTGGATGTCATTCACACTTTTCCCTGGCCTGAAATTGCCATCTCTGCCTGTACAAGTGAGTTGCAGTGTTTGAGGAGATGGGAAACAGGTCTCTGCTCTCCTTCTAGAGCAACTGTAAGTGTAAACAGACCAAAGTATTGTGAGCCAGGGAGGAGGCTATGGGGCGAGACTGAAGGTGTTTTGATTCCTCAGATGGGATGACTTTGCTGAATCATCTTTGTGCTGTCTTTGTCACAATGCAGGAAGTCACAGCCACGAGTCGCCACTATGTTGACCGGCTTTTTGACCCCGACCCACAGAACGTGCTGCAGGGAGTCATGTGAGTAAACAACCATGTGTCCCTCCTTGTGTGTAGCGCTCTGCTCTGTTGTAGTTCACCATGCTCACTTTCTGAGTGCTAAAGATGAGGCTGTCACCATAGGAGGTTGTTTTTAGTCCTTAGAGAGCAAGTACATGTTAGTTCTTTTTTTGTTTAATGTAAGATGCTCTGAGGTGCTGTACTTGTGTGTTTATGTGAGGTGTATCTGCCATCAACTAACACATTAAGTTTTTTGCATTTATGCTGATTTATAGTCATGTCAAGAAATGATCATTTCAGCGGGATGAATGTGATCTTGCGTTGCACCACTGATAGTGTTGTTATAATCACTACGAAATGCTGGTTTCTTTCAGAGTTGGGGGTGTGCTAAAATAATTATGATGAATACCAATTTGCTTCCGCTATAATTGATGTTGTCCAGTCAGTGTACATGGCCTTGTGGGCAGTGCGCCTACTTGTAGCGCCATTGCACTTTGGGTGTCTCGAGTTCAAGTCCCGGCTTGCGGACCTTTCCCGATCCCACCCCCCTCTCTCTCACCCACTTCACTTCCTGTCGACCTGCTGTTCTATCTAAATAAAAGGCATAATATGCCAAAAATAAATCTTTAAAAAAATAAATAAATAAAAATGAATGCTGTGTCCAAATCCTTCTGGAAATTTCTTAAAATAGAAATTTCGAATTAGCTTTTATTTAAATTTTTTTATTAATAAAAGTAAATAATATATATTAATTTTATTTCAGTTTTAGTAAACTTAGTATTTTAGCTTGTTCCAATTAGTTAAAAGAATTTATAATTTTTTTCTGAGATTTAAAAAAAAGATTCTAATCTGATATTTATATTTTATTTCAGTTATTTATTTCAATTTGTTTTAGTAGTTTTAGGCCCAATCCCAATTCTGTTTTATACCCCTTGCCCTTCTATTTTAAACCCTTCCGCCTACCCCTTCCCCTTGTCCCTTGAAACCGAGTGTCAATGGGTAGGGGTGAAAATATTCCCCTAAGAATTGGGACACCACTACTATGCCGTCACACGTCATCATACGTCAATACACACACCTCTGCTGGTGTGAATTAGAGCCTTTAATTATCGTTCTATATTAATGCGCTGCTTACTGACACACACACACACACACACTCACACACACATCAGAGATCGCGCAGCTCACACATCCAGGAGCAAAGATACTTGTCAACTCTGCCCCACGACTTTTATTAATAACAGTTTAAATACTGAATCGCTACATTATATTTTTCAGCAACAAGAGGATAAAATTGCTGTTTTTGAAGTAAACTCACTCTAAAAAGAGAAACATCTCTCTCTCTCGCTGTCTCTCTCTCGCAATATTTGAGAAAAGGGTTTAGCGATTTATAATTATTGGGGGTACTAGCCCTCCTCAATGTCTACCGTGGTCATCGCCCTGATCAGACATGAAAATATGTTGTGTCACTATCGTGCAGTCTGTAATGATATGACGTTAGCAAACTTTAGCGATTTTTTTTTTGCAAACATTTCTTTGAGTAACATGACCGTAAATACGAACTCACGATTGAAAGTAACATAAAACAAATGATTACTTTTTCGTTAAAATCGTTATTAATGCCCAAAAATGCTTACATTTATGTGTCTTTTTGTTCGCTCGGGCAGCCATGTTGCCGCTGAAGCCGGTTTACGCTGAGATAATTCATATCCCTTCATTTGAAGTGTGGTCCTGAAAAATCTTCGTTTGAAGGGCTATCTGGCCCTTCCCCTTACCCCTACCCCTCCAACCAAAAGAGAATCGAGACACCCCTACCCCTTCACGTGAACGCGCGAAAGGAGGGGTAGGGGAAAGGGCAAGGGCTAAGGGGTAGAATTGGGATTGGGCCTTAGTTTCCTTTTCTATTAACAATAGCAACACTGGGCAATTTCATATTTCTTTCTCCTTTTTTCATTTCCTGACAAAGGCAGAAAGCACTTTAGTGAAAATGGAACAAAATAAAAGAGCAAATGGTGCACATTAAGTTTGTAATTAATGCTCTGTGTATCTATTATGACTTTGTTCTGCCATCCATTTTTGACTTGAATGTTGCATGAGTTCATTGTGATTATGGAACATTTGTAAATATTTTGGGTACTGTTGATGAAGAATAGCATCAATAAAGCATCAATTATGATTGCACATGCCTCTGTCCTTTTAGTGCAAAAAAGCCTTCTGGAAGAGAAAAAGAAATATAATATTCAATGGCTTGTCCATTTTGTTCAGAGGAGAGTATAGTTACATTACCTCTGTGTGCTATATGTGCATTCAGGTAATGAGTCATGAGATGAGAGTCTGCTAGGAGGGTGTTACTGTTTGCTCTCATTATCAGCCACTCTGCTAACCAGTTACGTTTGACATGTTCAACAAAGACAGCAATGTTCTCTGCTAAGCTGTTTTAAAGGCTTAGTTCACCCAAAAATGAAAATCAGTCTGTGTTTTACACCCCCTCAAAGCATCCTAGGTGTATGTGACTTTCTTCTTTCAGATGAAACCAATCGGAGTTATATTAAAAACTGTCCTGGCTATTCCAAGCCTTTCAATGGGAGTAAGCAGGTGTGAGAGAAAAGTGTTTATTACGTTTGAAATATGGATATTTATCTTACAAAATGCATGGATTCGCTACAGGAGGCCTTTATTCACCCCCTGGAGCCGTGTGAGGCACGTTTTATTACGGATGCGCGCACTTTATGTCACGTCTTCTGAACTGTTGACAACCAACACCCGCTTACCCTCATTGTAAGGCTTGGAGGGACCAGGACCATTTTTAATATAACTCTGATTGGTTTCGTCTGAAAGAAGAAAGTCACATACACCTAGGATGCTTTGAGGGTAAGTAAAACACAAGCTAATTTTAATTTTTGGGTGAACTAACCCTTTAAACAATGTAATTAATTTTGGTTTAATTATTGTACATGCAGTTTCCATATTAATTGAAATACTAAATGTAACATTTTTATTCTAAAATGTTTGTCTCATACCGAAGGACTCTTTAAACCTTGTGAAAAATAATTGGCATATGAAAAATAATATGATTTTGAATTTTTTTTTTTATGTTTTTAACATGTTAAATGTTTTTGAAAGAAATTTCTAATGCTCACCATGGCTGCATTTATTTGATAAAAATACAGTAAAAACAGAAATACTGTTAAGTATTATTACAATTTAAAATAACTCTATTTATTTATTCCTGTAATGGTAAAGCTGGATTTTCAGTCTTTTGTAATTAGGTAAAAGTCTTTACTGTCACGTTGATTAGTTTAATGTGTCCCTGCATAATACAAGTATTAACTTCTTAAAAAATAAAAATAAAAAATACCCCAAACTTTTGAACAGCTCTGCTTTATTTACAGCGGCAACCATGGAAATGCTGTACCGCTGCTGTTCCATAAGTGCCACCTGCTTTCAGAGAGTGAATTTGCATCTAATTCAGCCTGTCTGCTGTTTTTGTTTCATGCAGATATATTTTATAGTATAGTTTTACAAAACTAAAGTCAGACCATCCTGTTTTTGCTACAAATTTCAAATTATGCAGTCCAATTTAGTTTAAAAACGGATCATGCTGCATGTATGTATGCAGAATCTTTGTGATTAAAATGCAGTAGTTGCCTCTAATCTCTGATTTCTTTTGTTTGTGTTATTTGTTTTAAAATGTGTTATTTGAATTTGTTTTGTTCACAAAGAAATGTGCAGCATTTTGTCCAATCAATAATAAAAGTCCACCATTTCATGTCTTAAATCTCATTTGGTCAAAACAAAATTGTGAGAAAATTGTATCGTATCGTATCGTGAGTTGAGTGAATTGTTACATCCCTAAACTTAAACTCAAATTTTGAAGTCAGCAACCACAGTACAGCTTTTTTAACCCAGCTTGTTGTTTATCTGACCAATAGCACCCTCAAAATTATTTATTCTGTTCTTCTGTTGATCAGTTTCTATGCCATAGAAAAGGTATGTTTTGCACCATGAGTTATAAGTGATTGCACCTTTATTGACAGTGACATGAAGAATGCTGTCATCGGAAACAACAAACAAAAGGCCAACCTGATTGTGCTGGGAGCCGTGCCAAGGTATGTCCACCCACTTTACCCTTCTTTCACCAATAGTACTGCAATGAGTTTTGACACAGCCAGTAAGGTTGAAAATCAGCTAATGTATCCAGTTGTCTGGGCTGGGCTAGAATATAGCAGCAAAATTACAGTGAAGTCCAAAAGTCTGAGATTATATTCAAAATCTGGGATTCAAAATCATATTTAAACCTGTAAATAAACAAGGTTTATTTAGTTAAGACACTCTCTTACCTTAGTGACGGCAAAAACAGTTTTCTCTGTTCTCTGTTTTACATGCTATTCACTGCTGATGAGGATATACGTGTGTGTGTGTGTGTTTGTGTGTGTAGACTCCTGTATCTTCTCCAGCAGAGCTCCTCGAGTCTGGAGCTGAGGACTGAATGTGCGGTCGTGTTGGGCAGTCTGGCAATGGGCACAGAGAACAACATCAAGTCCCTGGTGGACTGTCACATCATCCCAGCCCTACTTCAAGGTTCTTGCTCTGACTATTCAGTCTATCTTTCATATTACTGTTTTAACTGTATTTTTGATCAAATAAAATAATCAAATGCCGCCTTGATGAGCATAAGAGACTTATTTCTAAAAAAAAAAAAAATCTTCATGATACGAAACTTTTGAGCAGTGTTTTGCATTTTTGCAGGTCTCTTGTGTTCTGATCTGATCTTCATTGAGGCATGTCTGCGCTGTTTAAGAACCGTCTTCATCAGTCCAGTCACACCAGTGCAGCTGCTCTACACAGTGAGACAACATGCACATTCTGAAATTACATATGTACATGCATAAACGGAAGTGTGATCAGCATGTTTTAATTTGCATCAGGACCCCACCGTGATCCCCCATCTCATGTCCCTGCTGAGTCGGTCACAGCACACACAGGAATACATCACGCAAATCTTCGCCCACTGCTGCAAGGTAGCACACACAACTCTGTGTGCATTACACATCACATATGCATTTATTCAGAAATATAAAGGGAATGGTTCCAGCTCTAAATTCTGATTAGATTAGCCACATACAAGCTTTATTTCAAGCCTTATTAAGGATTAGCCAACATGCACCTGTGGCCACGCGCCAAACCATAAAATGGTTGCAGTATTACAGTTTAGGCTTCTTGGCAAAGTAATCTTTTCTTTTCTATCGAAATAATTGGCTCTATTGAAAAATGCATTGAATAATTTTAATTTGTGTCCAGACTCCAGAACATCAGACGGTGTTGTTCAACCACGGTGCCATCCAGAACATCGCTCCTCTGCTCATCTCTCCCTCCGATAAGGTACAAAAAGGAAGTTAATTGATTTTGCTTTTGTAATTATATTTTTAATGCATGTCGTGTGTTCGGAGTAATAATGTTTTGTGAATCCTCTCTGTAGGTACGGATGCAGGCGTTAAAGTGTTTCTCAGTTTTGGCCTATGAGAACGCTCAGGTTTCCATGACACTGGTGAATGGTGAGTACGACCTCTATCTACCATCTTTTGATCACCACTAATTTTGTCCTCCTGGCTTACGTTCATCAGAGAATCTCTGTGACTTCTCTTTTGTGTTGCAGTTTTTCATTTTCGTTGGTAATATCTGAATCACTGTTCAGTGAAATAAAATAATAGTGCAGAACAGTAGGTTTTTGGAAGTAAAAAATACCATTCAGAAGCTCCATAGAGACAGTTTGAGGTTGTTAAGTGAAGATAAATGCTTCCGTAGAAGCCACAATGCAGTGTGTTAGAAATGTAATTTCTGATTTTGGTGAAGAACTACATCACTGTTACCATGGAGAAGTTGCGGTAAGCTTTTGCTAGTCTAACTGGTTTACGTTATCTATTGGAAAGCCACCATGGTACTGTAGCTATATACACTAGTGTTAAAAAGTTTGGGGTCAGTAAGATTTTTTTTTAATTCAACACATATACATTAAATTGATCAAAGTGGCCGTAAAGACATTTACATTCTTACAAAAGATTTCAGTTTCAAATAAATTCTGTTGTTTTGAACTTTATCAAAGAATCTTAAAAAACAATTATTAGAATTTCCACAAAAATATTAAGCAGCACAATGGTTTAATATTTATAATATTTATAATAAATAATGTATAATAAAAATAATAAATAAATGTTTCAATGTTTTAAATAAATGTATCAAATCAGCATATTAGAATGATTTCTGAAGGATCATGTGACCCTGAAGACTTCAGAAATGGCTGTTGAAAATTCAGTTTTGCCATCACAGGAATAAATTACATTTTGTATTACAAATGTATTAAAATAGAAAACCGTTTTAAATTGTAACCATATTTCACTATATCACTGTATTTTTGATCAAATAAATGCAGCCTGTGAACATAAGAGACTTGAAAAAACCATTTAAATAATGTTACCGACCCCAAACATTTGAGCAGTAGTGTATAATACCTAGTTTATGGTGTAGTGTTAGAGCCTAAAAATCATCAGCAGTGTTTTCTCCTATCAAATTACATCAAAAAGACCGATTCAAAATTATTTTGCTCATTGCTTATTAAAATGCTCATTTTATTATTTGAATCAGATGTGGTTATGTAAGAGATGTTTGGTTTGGTTCAAAGCTTAAAACCTTTATTTGGGTTTTCTGTATGTTAATAAAATAATACTTCAGCCTGCTGAAAATCATATTTTGTGTATATGTGTATGTTTTTCAGTGCTTGTAGATGGTGAGCAGCTCTCTCAGGTTTTTGTTAGAATGATGCAAAGGGACAAACCCATTGAAATGCAGCTTACAGCCGCCAAATGGTGAGTAAATCTAATCCTGCAGGTTATTTATAAAAATTCATGTGCAATCCCTTCAGCTTTTACAAACTTGCACACTTTTTTCTCTCAGCTTAACATACATGTGTCGAGCAGGAGCCATCAGGACAGACGACAACTGTATTGTACTAAAGGTACCTCCAAAAAAATTCACATTTGTGTAATGAATGAATGTGATGAATGCAAAAGTGTCATTTAAAGTGCATATGAACTAGTTGTGTGTGTGTGTGTGTGTGTGTGTGTGTGTGTGTGTGTGTGTGTGTGTGTGTGTGTGTGTGTGTGTGTGTGTGTGTGTGGACAGACTTTGCCGTGCCTGGTGCGGATGTGCAGTAAAGAGCGGTTACTGGAGGAGAGGGTGGAGGGGGCTGAGACACTAGCCTACCTGATGGAGCCAGACGTAGAACTGCAGCGGATTGCAAGCGTCACTGACCACCTCGTGTCCATGTTGGCTGACTACTTTAAATACCCAAGCTCCGTCAGCGCCATCACTGATATTAAGAGGGTAACGTCACAAACACACATTTCATTAGCTTTCTGAATTAAGACATACCAGAGACTTCTGTTGTTTTTGTATAAAGCCTAGTATGTAGATTTCAAGAGTGGGTGTAACCAGGTAACTTTTTCTTTTCCAATGAAATGAAATCATTTTAAGTGATCGTTTGTCTTCCTATAGTTGGATCATGACTTGAAACATGCACATGAGCTGCGACAGGCGGCCTTTAAACTCTATGCCTCACTGGGCTCCAATGACGAGGATATCAGGAAAAAGGTATTATGTCATGTCATGTCATGTTAGTGCTCTGTTTTTCAAAAAATCAACAGTGTGACTTGACTACTTTGATACCCTGACAATTAAAACAGGTTATTAGGTAGATGTGGTGATTGTGCTAAGGATGTTAACATTAATTTCCCTACTACAGATTACAGAGACGGAAAATATGATGGACAGGATTGTTAGTGGCCTATCAGAATCTAGTATCAAAGTACGGTTAGCAGCAGTCAGGTATGACACACATATTCTTTTAATCGTCTGTCAAAAAAATTTGGAGAATGAAAACTGCCATTGTACACTACCATTAAAAAATTTGGGGTCTGTAAGAATTTTTTTATTTTTTTTTATCAATATTTTTATTCTGCAGCGACGCTTTCAGTTGATCAAAAGTGACAATAAAAAAGATTTTGGTTTCAAACAAATTTTGTTCTTTTGAACTTTCTGTTCATCAAAGAATCCTGAAAAAAAGTGTCATGGATTCCACAAAAATATTAAGCAGTACAATTGTTTTCAATATCTGATAATAATAAGAAACATCTGAGAAATATCTGAGAATAATAAGACATTTTCAAATTGTAATAATAATACACAATATTACTGTTTTTACTGTACTTTTGATTAAATAAATGTACCCTTGGTGAGCATGAGACTTCTTTCAAAAAAAAAAAAAAGTAAAATCTTACCAACCCTAAACTTTAGAATAGTAGTGTAAATGTTAAATGTATTAGTTGAAGAGGTACGACAGTTTGATATTGAAAGAATTCAAAAATAAAACAAAGTAAAGAGGTTTTGGTTTGCTCTTTTATTTCCATTTATTTCTTTAAAATTTTCTCTAGATGTCTTCACAGTTTATCACGGTCTGTACAACAGTTAAGGACAAGTTTCCATGATCATGCAGTATGGAAGCCACTAATGAAGGTATGATATCCGGATGATGTTGAGTGAAACCTGGAGGCTAGTCAAACCCTAACTGAATGCACATTTGTTTTTGTGGGTAGTTATTACAGAACGCACCAGATGAGGTCCTGGTCATGGCCTCTTCAACACTATGCAACCTACTGCTGGAGTTTTCACCCAGCAAAGAGGTAAAGTACACACACTTTGTTGGTTTATTAGTATTATACAACCAGAATTTAAAATTTCTTGCAGTAAGTGTAATATAATTATTGAACTACTTCAAACTGAAAACCTTCAAACTACTTCAGACTTTCTGGTCAGGTGTTCTCAAGCCAACATCAAAGTTTGTCTTAAACTTTATTATTAAATTAAATATTTTAATAATCACTGACCACTCATGTTTTCTTTGTGCATAAAGGAATATTATTTTAAAAAGACAGAAGAATAACGTTGTTAATACAATTATTGTTAATACGATTATTCTCAATGTCGCTGGTCTTAAGTGATTGTGTATGTGTTTGTTCATAACTGAATGCACATTTGTTTTTGTGGGTAGTTATTACAGAACGCACCAGATGAGGTCCTGGTCATGGCCTCTTCAACACTATGCAACCTACTGCTGGAGTTTTCACCCAGCAAAGAGGTAAAGTACACACACTTTGTTGGTTTATTAGTATTATACAACCAGAATTTAAAATTTCTTGCAGTAAGTGTAATATAATTATTGAACTACTTCAAACTGAAAACCTTCAAACTACTTCAGACTTTCTGGTCAGGTGTTCTCAAGCCAACATCAAAGTTTGTCTTAAACTTTATTATTAAATTAAATATTTTAATAATCACTGACCACTCATGTTTTCTTTGTGCATAAAGGAATATTATTTAAAAAAGACAGAAGAATAACGTTGTTAATACAATTTTAATTTTTTCTTTTAAACAAAGATGAGTGGATTATTCTCAATGTCGCTGGTCTTAAGTGATTGTGTATGTGTTTGTTCACAGCCTATCTTAGATTCTGGGGTCATAGAGTTACTATGCAGCCTCACACAAAGTGACAGCCCAGCTCTAAGAGTCAATGGCATCTGGGCTCTCATGGTAAGACCAACTGACTTCGGTCCACACCAAAGCTTCGGTATGAAAACACACTATGTCATCAGAAGCCATAATGTGTTTTTGTGCAGAACATGGCCTTCCAGGCAGATCAGAAGGTGAAGGTGGAGATAGTTCGAGCTCTGGGCACAGAACAGCTCTTTAGACTCCTGTCTGATCCTGATACCAATGTGCTAATGAAAACACTGGGGCTGCTTCGAAACCTGCTCTCCACCCGGCCGGTAAGTTATATATGCAAGTATATACAGGTGCATCTCAAAAAATTATAATATTGTGAAAAAGTTTTTTTTTGTAACATTTCAAAAAGTGAAACTTTCATATATTCTAGATTCATTACATGTAAAGTAAAACATTTCAAGTTTTTTTGTTTTAATTTTGATGATTAGAGCTTACAGCTAATGAAAGTCAAAAATCCAGTATTTTAAAATAATAGAATATTTACATTTGAGTTTCATTAAATGACCATTCCCTACTGTATAAATTCTGGGTGTCTCTTGTTCATTGAAACCACAATAATGGGGAAGACTGCTGCCTTGGCAATCATCCAGAAGACAATCATTGACCCTCTCCACAAAGAGAGTTAGTCACAGAAGGTCATTACTGAAAGGGGTGGCTGTTCACAGAGTGCTTGTAGAGTTGCAAAGACTAAAGTCTCAAATCCAAAGAGATATTCTTTATAAAAGTTAAGAGTCAGCCATGCCTACCTAAAACGACTCGTTCTAACACACCCCCACATATCTACGTCACTATGTGGAAATATTAGCGTAATGCCGCTCAAATGTGCACGCAAAGAAAGAAGGCGTGGTTTCAGGAACAGCAGTCGTGTTGCTGCAGCCATGTCAGGGAGACGCTGTGTTTCAGTCCGAAAGCAAAAGCACTTTATTTGGCCTTCCAGATGTTCGAATTTGTGCAACGCATTTTATGGACAACAGTTTTTTGAACCTAGAAGAGTACAAGGCTGGCTGTGCACAAAGGGTAAATTCACCAATCTCACAGTCGAATATTCACAGAGGTGTTATGATCATGCCATTTTGGCTATATGGGGGTGCTCAAATGTCTGTCACAGAAGGTCGTTACTGAAAGGGGTGGCTGTTCACAGAGTGCTGTATCAAAGCATATTAAATGCCACACCTCACTGTTGCTGTCATTTGTGCTAAAGGAGCCCCGACCAAGTATTGAGTGCATAAATGAACATACTTTAAAGAACTTGAACTTTTCTGTTTTGCAGATCCTTTTTTTTTTTATTGATCTTAGGAAATATTCTAATATTTTGAGATACTGGATTTTTTTGACTTTCATGAACTGTAAGCTCTAATCATCAAAATTAAAACAAAATAACTTTTGAGATGTTTTACTTTACATGTAATAAACCTAGAATACATGAAAGTTTCACTTATTGAAATGTAAAAAAAAAACAAAAAAAAACTGTCTAGCACACACTAATTGTCTTTCCCTGTCTTTGGTAGCATATAGACCAGATCATGAGCTCACATGGGAAGCAGATAATGCAAGCGGTCACGCTTATCCTGGAGGGAGAACACAGCATAGAGGTCAAAGAGCAGGTGAGCTGCTCAAACACCCTAAGATGACATTGTGCTTACTGGGTCTTACTGAATCAGACTAGTAAGATTTCTCAAGCAACTATTATGTTCCACAGGCGCTTTGTTAAAATAATGTTCCCAGTTTAATACAAGTTAATCTTTGTGTCCATTCAGGGTGTATGTAGAAGTCCTTGAAAATTATTAAATTCTTAAAATCATTTTTTAAAATGTAAAAATGTTCATATCTTATGTCCCATAGGAAAAGTCTTTAGCTCTTTTGTCCTGTTATCAGTTGGTGTTCCTCTTTTTTTTTTCTTTTTTTTTTTTTCTTCTTTCTGAATGTGCACAGGAATCAGTTATCAGGTTTTGAGTGTGATACATTGTGGTGCATTAAACTGGCATTTTTGTGGCATATATCATTTGTTTTAATGTTTTTGAAAAGTCTCTTATTCTCATCAAGGCTTACAGTAAACCAGTAATATCGTGCTCTGAAATGGATCTTTAATTGTTTTCTGTATTTCCCAGTTAAAAATAAATAAATAATAATAGTAATATATATATACTGTATATATATTAGGGGTGAATAGTCGATGATTCAAAAGGAGGAAATAAGATTTGGTTGAGTTACGCTGCAGTAAAGTGCTTCATTGCAGTACTACGTTGATTATCTCTTTAGCGCGCAGCGCGAGCAGTACAAACAACAATGCAGAATATTAATAACTGGGACTGTCACATACATAATATTATAATGAGAACACTATTTATACTGTGAATTTTTAGAGTTTAGTTGCCGTGTTTTTGCACGTTGTTGCGTGAAAGAAGGCGTGGTTTCAGGAACAGCAGTCGTGTTGCTGCAGCCATGTCAGGGAGACGCTGTGTATCAGTCCGGAAGCAAAAGCCCTTTATTTGGCCTTCCAGATGTTCGAATTTGTGCAACGCATTTTATGGACAACAGTTTTTTGAACCTAGAAGAGTACAAGGCTGGCTGTGCACAAAGGGTAAATTCCGACATTGCTATGACAATCTTGTGCTTCTGAATCAGCGACTGTAAGTATGTTTTGATATTAGTTTAAGTATTTGCTATTGACGCAGATAGTGGATAATCGCAGCGCCAGCTGGATAGGTCCAGGAAGAATACCAACGTAGTGACGTAAACTGAGCTGAGGAATATAAGCCACTGCAGCTCAGCGCCCCTCCTCTTTCGCTTTCTCGCCTTTGGATTAGGTTATAGTGTTATTAGATCTCATCGTCAAGTACAGCTTTCTAGGAGCAGCGGATTATTCATCCTCCCAAGCTGTGATGATAACTTTGCATTGGATTGAAAACTTCTCTTATTTATCTGACTAGTTCGGATTTATTATTGGGCACATTGCGGCAGGACTGCCGTATTACAAGCTCGGTAGCTACCTGTGTGTGTGCTTCCAAGTGACGGAACGATCGTTCGCCTTTTGGATTGTTTACATTGTAGCCTGCTGGTAAATTTTCTTGATTATTTTGCTCTCAGACTGTTACTGTAGGGTGTCAGTTACCTCAAGGTTCTATCCGGGGGTATGCCACCGTATTGTTGACTACTTTTTTTTGACCGGGGTTGTTTTATTTATTTTTATTTTTTGCTGTCATTGTATTTTTTGCCCTGTGTTATCTGCCAATGGTGCTAACCGTGGGTGTCTGCAAGTGATTTCAAAACATTTCAGCCGGTTTATATATATCGTGTATATATTATTTATCCTTGTATAAGATTTGGTTGAGTTACGCTGCAGTAAAGTGCTTCATTGCAGTACTACGTTGATTATCTCTTTAGCGCGCAGCGCGAGCAGTACAAACAACAATGCAGAATATTAATAACTGGGACTGTCACATACATAATATTATAATGAGAACACTATTTATACTGTGAATTTTTAGAGTTTAGTTGCCGTGTTTTTGCACGTTGTTGCGTGAAGAACACATCCACAAAAGGAGTTCTGTTTCATTCCTCCTGACCGCCAGAGACCGGGTTACATATGGCGCTTTTCCACTGCATGGTACGACTCGGTACGGTTCACTTTTGGGGGGTTTTCCACTGGGTACAGTACCTGGTACCTGGTACTTTTTTTAGTACCACCTCGGTTGGGGTTCCAAGCGTACCGTACCATTACCAAAACGTGACGTGTAAACTCTGCTGATCACGGATTGGCCGGAGAGAATCGTCACTACCTGCGTCACTGAACATGCGACACAAACACAAAAGAACCGCTAGATTTAAATCAGCACAGCCAGTGAAGGATTGAACGCAACTGTTTTGAATGAGCGCACCTTTTTTAACAACCAAAAAGTGGCTGTTCCACCTGTTGAGGAAGTACAGATGTTCCTCTCGTTGATAGCAGAGGAGCGGATCCAGCGAGAGCTTGATGGGGCAACGCGGAATGAAAAAGTTTTTTTAGGAGTCGCGGCAGTAGAGGCGGTGCAACTATAACGACATGTGAATAATCCCGCCCATTCTAAAGCGATACTAAACTGCAGTGGAAACGCAAACCGAGCCGTACTGAGCCGTACCGAGCCGAGTCATACCACGCAGATAGTGGATAATCGCAGCGCCAGCTGGATAGGTCCAGGAAGAATACCAACGTAGTGACGTAAACTGAGCTGAGGAATATAAGCCACTGCAGCTCAGCGCCCCTCCTCTTTCGCTTTCTCGCCTTTGGATTAGGTTATAGTGTTATTAGATCTCATCGTCAAGTACAGCTTTCTAGGAGCAGCGGATTATTCATCCTCCCAAGCTGTGATGATAACTTTGCATTGGATTGAAAACTTCTCTTATTTATCCGACTAGTTCGGATTTATTATTGGGCACATTGCGGCAGGACTGCTGTATTACAAGCTCGGTAGCTACCTGTGTGTGTGCTTCCAAGTGACGGAACGATCATTCGCCTTTTGGATTGTTTACATTGTAGCCTGCTGGTAAATTTTCTTGATTGTTTTGCTCTCAGACTGTTACTGTAGGGTGTCAGTTACCTCAAGGTTCTATCCGGGGGTATGCCACCGTATTGTTGACTACTTTTTTTTGACCGGGGTTGTTTTATTTATTTTTTTTCAGCGGCAGGGACTGGGAGACTGGTCAGGGTTGAGGGAAAGCTGAATGGAGCAAAGTACAGAGATATCCTCAATGACAACCTGTTCCACAGCGCTCAGGACCTCAGACTGGGCCAAAGGTTCATCTTCCAACATGACAATGACCCTAAGCACACAGCCAAGGCAACACAGGAGTGGCTTATGGACAACTATGTGAATGTCCTAGAGTGGCCCAGCCAGAGCCCTGACTTGAACCCTATTGAACATCTCTGGAGAGACCTGAAAATGGCTGTCCACTGACGGTCCCCATCCAACCTAACCGCACTTGAGAGGAATTGCAAAGAAGAATGGTAGAAAATCCCCCAATCCAGGTGTGCAAAGCTTGTTGCATCATACCCAGAAAGACTCGAGGCTGTAATTGCTGCCAGAGGTGCTTTAATTAACTACTGAGAATACTTATGTAAATGTGATATTTCAGTTTTTTCTTTGTAATAAATTTACAGACATTTCTAAAATTCTGTTTTCACTTTGTCATTATGAGGTA